>NC_056728.1:1307686457-1307986457 GCF_019279795.1 Protopterus annectens | reverse complement strand
ACAATCTTATTCACCCTTTGAGGATTCGGATGCAGAGCAGTCTATTCCTTCTGTATCCCCCCCTGAGGATTTTTCCTTTGGGGAAACTTTACACTCCCTTAGAGAACACTTCCATTGGGAAGGCCAAGACTTTTCAGACTCCAAGAAAAGACTTAGGGAATTCCTCTGGTTACCTCAGCATAGACCTCTGGCTATTCCTCCTGTTTTGGAGGTTTTGGATGATGTATACTCGGAGGCCTGTCTAAATCCTGATTCTCTGCCTCCTGCACCAGTTAAGCCAGATAGGTATTACAGGGTTCCTAGTTCTCCTCAGTTCCTCTATAAAGGCCATAATGCAGACCCTGAAACTATTTCTCAAGGTCCTAAAGGAATTAAGGCTTCCACGGCCAAGAATCCACTACCTACGGAAAGGGAATCTAGATCACTAGAAAGGTGGGGTAAGAAGGTTTACACCTCGGCCACCCTTGCCATGAGGGCCTTAAACTGCCAGTTTCATATGATTAAATATCAGCAATTTCTGTTAACACAATTAAAAACAAAAATGTCACAACCTGAACAACCAGATTTAAAAGAGTTGCAGGATATGATGCATAGTGCTGAACAAGTGGGCAAGCACACCTTACAATGTGGTTATGATGCACTAGAGGCCTCCAGCAGATCAGCCGCCACTGGAGCAGTCATTCGCAGACATGCATGGCTAAGGGAACAAAATCTTCCAGATCAGGTGAAAGCAAAAATTCTGGATGCACCGTTACATAAGGATGTTCTTTTTGGTGGTAATGCTGAGGATATTTTACGTAAAATGGAAGAAAAGGCAAAGTCTATGCAAACTGTCAAAGCTTTCTTACAGGTTCAGCCACCAAGGTTCAGCAGGAATTGGCCGTCAAAAAACTGGTCCTTTCCAAACACTGACAAAGCCCAAAGAGGCAGATACAGACGTGGAAGGGGCCGAGGACAATCCCAAGGGCCCTACAGAGGCAGACAATGGCAATCACCAACACCAAGAAGTGGTGACGACAGTGCACAGCAATACAGAAAGCAGACTCAATGACTCCCTCTTTTCCATGCCAAGCAGAATTCAACTGGCAGCACCTTTGGGAGGAAAACTGGCACTATTTGCAAACAATTGGCATATTGTCACAACAGACAATGACATAATAAACAGAGGCTACAAATTTCATTTCCACACTCTTCCAAAAATGAGAGGCATGCCAAACCTACCACAAAATCAAAGGGTAGAAGCTCTTAAACATGAGGGCTATACAAAAGGTACCTACGCACCAACAAGCACAAGGTTTTTATTCAAGGCTTTTCCTGGTGCCAAGAAAAGGAAGCGACTGGAGACCCATTCTGGACTTATCCATTCTCAACACATTTCTTCTAGTACCAAAATTCAAGATGCTCACATTACAGCAACTCCTTCCCAATGCTGGGCAAGGGGTTTTGGCTGGTAACATTGGACCTCAAGGAGGCATACCTGCATGTCCCAATCAGACAAAGTTGCAGAAGATACCTCAGATTTCTTGCAGGTTCAAACCACTATCAATTCTCTGCATTGCCCTTTGGCTTATCTACTGCGCCCAGAGTATTCACCAAGTGCCTGGCATCAGTGATTGCATACTGCAGACTTCAAGGGATACAAATGTACCCTTATCTGGACGACTGCCTGATCCAAGCGGACAGCAAACACGTACTTCTCAAACATCTGGCATATGTGACACGCTTACTGCTTTCTCTGGGATACACCATCAACAAGGAGAAATCAAAGCTAACACCCTCTCAGAAAATTACCTTCCTGGGTGCCAACTTGGACACAAACACCCAAATGGCTTACCTAACAACAGAAAAACAAGGGCAACTATCTCATTACTTCAAAATGCTTGCAAAAAGTACCAGGCTTACTGCAAGGAAAATCCTGCAGGCTCTGGGATTCATGGCATCTTGCATTCTTCTAATCCCATGTGCAAAGCTGCACATGAGGAAACTTCAGTGGTACCTAAAAAATCTATGGTCTCAACACAGTCACAGCCTAGAAGTGGAGATTCCAATAATTCCCTGTCTACAAAAGGAATTCATATGGTGGGCCCAAGCATGCCAAGTAAACAAAGGCCTCCCATTCTGCAAGCCTCAAGCCACTCAAGTCATAACCACAGACGCCTCAGATTACGCCTGGGGGGCGCACATGAAGGACAGGCGCATTCAAGGCAGATGGCACAAAACAGAAAAGCACCTTCACATCAATCAAAAAGAAATGCTGGCAGTAATAAATGCAATTTCAGCGTTCAGAGAATTCCTGCATCCAGGACAACTGCTCATAAGAACAGACAACACCACGGTAATGTGGTACATAAACAAACAAGGAGGGACTCATTCATACCCCTTGTGCAGATTAACCATGACTCTTTGGAATCTAGCTCTGGAAAGACAAATAGAACTCCAGGCTCAGTACCTACCAGGAATGGAAAACACACTGGCAGACACTCTGAGCAGGCATATGACAGATCCTCACGAATGGAAGCTACATCCACACGTATTCATGCAGATTGTTCAAGCATGGGGAAGGCCAGACATAGACCTTTTTGCCTCCCACAAAAATCATCAATTTAAAAAAGTTTTGCTCAAGGACCTCCCACCCAAAGGCTTGGAAAGTGGACGCCCTCTCATTCACATGGACAACTTGGTCAGTTTATGCATTCCCACCACTACCTCTGCTGCCCAAGGTGCTTTTGAAAGCAAGAACAGACAAGCCAAGGATGATACTGATTGCTCCAGATTGGCCGAGACAACATTGGTACCCACTATTGAGGAGCCTAACACACACTCCTCCGTGGCCCCTGCCTCTAACACCTCTACTGCTGACTCGGAACAATTTCAAAACTCTTCACAGTCAGCTGAAAACTCTCAGTCTAGCTGCATGGAAAATTCCTTAACTCCACATCAGGCACTACTCTCCAAAGAAGTGCAGGATGTCATTTTGGAGGCCAGAAGACCATCCACAAGAAAAGCTTACTCCGCAAAATGGAAGCGGTTTTGCTGTTGGAATGAAGAACGAGGACAGGATCCTAGAAAATTAAACCTGCCTCAGATTTTACAGTACCTAACTGAACTTTTGAGCAAGGGACTTTCTTTTTCCTCAATCAAGATACATGCCTCAGCAATCTCTGCAGAATCAATATGGATCCTCCTTTATTCTCACACCCACTACTACGACAGTTCCTCAGAGGGGCTAAGAACATAAGGCCTCCAAGGAAACAACCAGTACCACCTTGGGACCTTAACTATGTACTGGAAAAATTGACATTGCCTCCCTTTGAACCAGCTGCTTCAGCAGAATTACAATATTTGTCCTGGAAAACAGCTTTTCTTCTGGCCATCACTTCAGCCCGTAGGGTATCTGAGTTACAGGCCCTCATGGCGGTGCAGCCATTCCTCATATCCCATCAGGACAGGGTTTCCCTGCGTACTAACCCTTCCTTTATGCCTAAAGTAGTATCTAGGGTAGCCCTAAACCAGGCCATACACCTCCCTACCTTCTACTCTAATCCTCAAAACAAAGGGGAGAGGCTGCTGCATTCTTTAGATATACATAGGCAGCTACGTTACTACTTGGACAGAACCAAACCATTCAGAAAATCAGAGCAACTCCTAGTGTCCTATGCTGTGGGGGGTCAAGGGAAACCTGTAACTAAACAGACCATTTCAAAGTGGATTGGTCACTGCATACGCTTCTGTTATTCCTATCATGGAAAGCTCGTACCTACTGGTATTAGATCACACTCCACTAGGGCCACAGCCACCTCTACAGCCTTCCTCAGAGGAGTGCCTACTAAAGATATCTTGGAGGCAGCCACTTGGAGTTCTGTACATACCTTCACAAAGCATTACCATCTGCCTTTATACTCCAGAACAAGAGCAGGCTTTGCTACTGCAGTTTTGCAGGGCATTCTAGCTCAACCCAGTTCCGTATAGTACCTACCACCCTATACATAGCTTTGGGATTCTACCCATATGTAATTACTGCAGCTGTAATGCACGATGAACATAGTACAGTTTTGTACCTACCATAAATGTAGATGTTCGAGGGCTATTACAGCTGCAGTACAGGTTTCCCACCCTCCTTCCCCTCTTGGTAAGACCTTGGGGTTTGAATAACTATTCATACCTGCTGACTGGGTTATCCTGCTATGTTTTATTTGCTTACTTTTGTGTACTACACTAATTTATGTATTGCCTTCCTTTTGGGGGCACCTGACATCTGGGGCAAGAAAGACTAAAGAAGATGGCGTCGGCTGTGTCTTTTATACTCTAGCCTTCCTGACGTCAGAAGAGTACGCGACAACAACCGATGCCGGACCAAGACTTTGGAATTCGGCCGACCGAGGGACCGCCTGCCGGCTGAAAACCCATATGTAATTACTGCAGCTGTAATAGCCCTCGAACATCTACATTTATGGTAGGTACAAAACTGTACTGTCCTGCTTCACTATCCAATGTCTTCCTTTTTTTTTGTTTATTTATGAAAATAATCTTATCCATGCCCTCCTGAACAATACCATCATCTTCTGTGTCAGAATCTACCAGGTATTTTTTTTTGTTTTACATTTACCTGATAATGTTTATAGCACATTATCTTCCACTTGTTAATTCCACTAGTTCATGTGTTTCTTGATAACATAGTTAAAAAATGCTCAATAATCTGGACCTTTGTTTCTTTAAGACATCTGATGCCAATGAAACACAAAGTATTTAGAGGAAACTAAGCAGAAGCAGGGTTCTGGGAAGCCGGCAACTGGTCCATATAATAAACTCTACTGTGGCACACTATTCGATTGCAAAAAGAATTGTGTTGTCACTATGATTAAACCGATTCAAAGGCAAATTAAAAATGATCAAATGAAACCGTGTACTATCGTAGTAATAACAATAGAAGAAATAGCAGTCCAAAAAAGAGATAGCCTACAATAAAGAGGATTGGTCAAAATAAAGTACAGTTGAATTAAAACTGGTGAAGAATGGTTAAAAATAAATAAATAAGACGTAATAGAAGTGCAAAGCAGGTAACTCAACTGTAGCTAGTTCCACTGTGTTATGTTTGTATATTATCATCTGCAAACTACATCACTAACAAGTAATGTTCACTGGATTTAGCTCCTCTTTGCAAAAAATAGTAATTTTCTCTTGTTTTGCATGCACTGCAAAAAAAAAAAAACTACCATATTTAAATCGAAGGAGCCGGCTCATCTTAATCATCTAGTTTGACTTATTGTGTAGATTTTAGCAGCCTCAATCAACTCAGCTGGAAAAACAACCATACTGACTACTTCTGAAAGGTGAACCCACCACAGCTTATCCAAGGTCTTCTCTGGATCTGTACTGATAGCGCTCAGAGGAACCTTAATCTCGGTAGTCATTTCAAAAATACCAGCACTTCTTACATGCAATTCTGCATCTGCCATCCTGCTAAGAACCCACTTTGATTTGGGTGTGTTAGCACACCAATCATTTCTTTGATAATTTATGACCAAACTGACATCTCTATTTTATAATCTGCATTTAAAAGAGAGATGGGCCAGTAGTATGCTGTATTAACTGGATTTTTACTGGACTTTGGGAACATACATACCATTGCTGCCTTTCAAGAATCGAGGTTTGTCCGTAGGCTTAGAGGTGTGAAAGTTGAGTACTTACAACAGAAGTGCCTTAGCTTGGATGAGAAATGCTTACGTACTTAAAATAGTCCGTCAGAACCTGTGGTTCTGCCAGGCTTTTTTTTTTATTTACCTTCCCATGGCTAACCATCAGCTGCCACCATCTCCTTTCCTGTCCTCATTCAGTGGGTCTAACAAACCCACCTTAGTCTCCTCCGTTCTCAACCTGACCCTTGTCCAGAGCTGGTGAGGAGATCGAGGACACTGATGCAGCTTCATACTGTTGCCAGAGAGTGTGCTGTAACCCCACCTTGCCTGTAACAACCTTGCAAGCTCTGGTGTAGCTGTCAAGTAGATGCACGCTTGCTTCCACACACGTGCAACCTCCTGATCAAGTGGTATACCACTTGCAGTGTGAACCTAGTCAAGCTGTTAATGCTGTTACTGCAGTGACCATACATCCCCCCACCCGGTCACTCTAGCATCTCTGCAGCTAGTCAAACACAGGTCATCTGGGAGGTGCAGTCATGGATTTATCCCTATGTGCCACAGGGTCAGGAACATAGTTTTTGCCAGCCTTAACCTTTCAGTACCCTCTTCCATGTCATCCCTGCTGAATAGAACATTTAACATTTGTTGTCGAACCAAAGTAAGATACTGAAGTGACGTTTTCTTGATTCTTTATTGATATTCTCCACTGGGGAAAACTGTTTGTGTGTGCACTTTTTCCATCTGCTCTCAAAAAAGTCATTAAATTCCAGCCAAAGAAAAAAAATCTTTTCTTCCAATCTAGGATAGGCTATTCTGGCCAATTGCATCTCAGTTTGTTGGGATCACAGCATAATAATGCTGCCTGACCCTGTCCATCAGCAAGCCTAAGTTTAACTTCTAGCCATTCTTATACTCTGTGCTTAAGTACGCTAAGTGCAATGTAAAAGGAGTGGTACCTCTTTCTGGCAGCCTGCCAGAACAACATTTCCACATTCATTCCAAGTTCATATATAATTAAGTTGATATGCAATCCAGGAGACCACTGAGGAACCTAGCCCAGTTTTGCACATGCTGCAGGGATTCAAACTGTAGACTAAAAGAACCAGCTTGTTAGCAGGTCATATTATTAACCTAGAAGCACCTTAAATTGTCCCAGTCAGTGATTCAGATATGTAACTGACGCAGTACATGAGTATATTCCACTTCTCCTATACACACCCACTGGTATGTTTTCATAACCTAAAAGAACAACTGCTGTCCCACTACATTCTGACTTTGTAATGCCTGGTTGTGCTCTACTTAACATCTGCTTATACCCATATTGTATTCAGTGTTATGTGCTCTTTCTTGAATTTCTTTTATTAATGTAACTTGCGTTATAATTATGTACAACCCAGTGCTAAACTGAACTGAATGTATACTGTACGTCCTGGAGCTTTTCTCCCTGCTCTTCTGCAGAAAATGGGTGAAGTAACTCAATTAACTTTCCCAGTAAACAAACGCAAATTAATGAATGAATAAATGCACACGTACATAAATCAATCTGTGCTAACTGCCAAATACCCTATACTCTTTGTTCTAGTTCCATCTTCTCCTCATCAATAAGCTACAGAGATTGGCATTAGTATAACTTTCAAAGGTGTCTGATAACAAAGGATCCGAGATGTGGCTGTGCTTGTTGTTTTCCAAGAAGGTATTTCATGTATCCCGCATCTTCTCTTGGAACTCTGGAAGCCACATTACGAATGATGGAAACTGCCAGAGGCTGCTGCATCATCATACTGTACACATTTTGTAGTCCATGACAACAGTGCATTGTCTTAATGTAACAAATGGTACCTCAGTAGGTATGCAGCACTAAATCTAGGTATGCAGCAGTATACACAACGTTATAGGTGCATAGGTAACTACTAGGCTATCTGCCCTTGCGGGCCAGTTTAAACCTTGCCAATTTCCCTTTTTGTGCTCAAAATAACCAATCCCATTTGATTATAGATTGACCTTTACCCATCCCTTAGTAAATAAATATTATACCTAATGAGAGTAACTGGGATCATACCATAGATAATTTGAGGGGACCTACGCATGGGATAAAGCATTTAGGAGCTGCTTCTGTCCATTAATAATACACAGGGAAGTCATCGAGTAAATTTTCTGTTTCCCATCCAGATGTTTAAGTTGCACTTAAAATGGATAGGGATGATCTTTGTTTTTTCTCAAACAAGATTGAAGTTCTAGAATAACCATTCCTTGACATCTCCTTTTCCTATATGAAGAGGGCCCCCAATAATTGATAAACCACTATAGATAACTTTTGGTGCTTCAGTTCATTCTTGTTTGTTTCTTGGAGGTGTATAATATTAGATCATCTGATCCTCAAGTGCTGGAAGAGCTTGGTTTATTTATTTATTTTAAGCTCTGTTAATCTCTACTGCCTGCCAGCTATTAGTGCTCCTGCAGTTGATTAATCCATTCCTTCTTGGTGCTTGAGACATGATCATGAGAGATTGGCATCCAGGCAGCCATCAGGGTTTTTACCTGCGAACTTTACCCCTGCTGTCTGTCAGTCATCAGAGCCCCCTCCGCAGCCAATTTTCCAATTAGTTCATCACCAAGATGAGGGTTGGCTGAGAGAAGCCATCATCAAACACCATTAGGGATGGTTCGATTTTTTTCTACTTTTGGTTTCCATGACCTTATTGGACACACTCAGTGAAGCTTAGAGGAGGGGTGTGCTGTGGGATGACAGTGGAAGATGCCCCCTTTGCTTCCAAAAGGGACATTTCTTTCAGGCATCCCTACCACAACCCCCCCCCCCCAAAAGGACAAGCAGTGAACATCCCTGTCTCCCACAGCACATGAAACCTCTGACTGTGTGTCTCTCTCTCTCTCTCTCTTTCCCTCTCCCTTGGGAGAGCTGGGTGGGCCATCCCTTTCACCCCTCCCCCTCCCATCTTGACACCTCCAGCGCCAGAGCCACTGATTGAAACCTGGTCACTTGTATTGCAATCAGGTGCCTGTTCTCTACACCATGGAATCAAACAGCCATAACAGTTGTTACTGCAATAGCCCTAATCCTTCTCCCAGCAGCTGACGTGCACTCAGGTACATGAAGGCCTACTATGTGTTTTTCCTGCAAGCATAAAATTCCCGTAACATCCCATGAGGTCTGTCATTTTGAGAAGAGCTTGACATATTCCCAGCTTGTACAGTGAATGCCATACATTAATATCATCAGTTGGCACTGGCATATAAAGTGTGCTGGACCATCATCCTAACTCCATTGCATGGCTTTTCTAGCATCTGAGCTGCTAATCAAGCTCTGCTTTTTTGGGTTGTACTTAGGGCTTCATCCCAATATGCCATGGAACCAGGCTTAAGAATCTGGCATGTTTGACTGGATTTTCCGGTTATGTCCCATAAAGCTAAGGCTAAGTGATTCTTTCCCTTATCTAAACCATGTAAATTAACAGATAATTATACTTTCTCTCCCTCCATAATATTGCCATCCACTGTGACACTGTAGACTGCCTGCCAAATTTAAGTCGGTCATCAGTCAGGTAGATTTAAATAAGTTTGTCTGTATAATTGAGGACAGTATAAACGACTAACCACAGATATGACTAGTCATCTTCCATACCCCTATACTTTTGTGAACTTAATCCATGGTATGCAGAGCTGAAGCCCTATAACCCAGGCAACTAGAAAAAAAGAAGAGACAAAAAATCACTTCCATTGTACCCATGGAGAAACTGTGCAGCAGTGATTCCCCACTCAAAATAGCAATCAGAGAGTTTCACTGTGAGAAGGTGCACTCAGCAAGGTAGTACCTCATCCACTTTACACTTTACCAAGGACAAGGAAATGGTACCCTCCTGCTGTCCCCCATGTGGCTGCTGTTGGAGTTCTTAGTGAGTCAAGCTGGTATATATTTAGAGATCCCTGTAGAAGTGTAGATGTCAGAGCCTCATTTCTCATCTCCATTAGCAGGAAGTGTGTTTGCTTAGTGGCCAAAATCAAACTGGCAATATCAGTGGCTAGGTGCACTCTCCTGATTTGACAGGGGGAGTTGTCATTTGCTTCCCAAAGGAAGTGAGCACCCCCAATCATGGAAACTTCAGTGAAAAGTAGTTGAATTGGAATGGAAGGAAGGATAATCCCTGTTGTAGATGAACTGAGAAATATTGCTTTGTAGATCAACTGATATTAATAAAACATATCTGTAGCTTTCAGTAAACATCCAGCTCACAGAAGGTTTTCTGGATTTGTACCTCAGCAGCACTGGATACCTTCAGCAAGATTAAATGTTGGAATGGGAATTTTATGTGGTGGAATTGGTGTCTGATGCATTATTGAGGCTGACACAGTACATTGCCTATTGAGTGTGATGACAGCTTGTGTACTGAATGAAATCTAAAATCTCTCCTTCAAAAATTAAAACCCTTTTAAACTCTTCTTGGCTGTGCTCTTGTAACACCCAAAATGGAAATCCTAAGTCATACCTTATTAACCAGGATACATTTTATGTCTAACTCTTATCTTCCGTCTTCTATCATGTTCTTTCTTTTTCTGTCACAGTATTATTATTGTTGTTTATAATCAAACTTCTGTTGTCCTTTAATTTGCATTATTTGTCCACTCTTATCTCTCCTGTAATACTTGTCAGTCTTCCACAGTAAAGCAGTGTATCATTTAGGTAAACTGTGTGTGTGTGTGTGTGTGTGTGTGTGTGTGTGTGTGTGTGTGTGTGTGTGTCGTTAACATGATCGAGTTTTCAGAATGTCATATTGTTTGTACTGAGGTTGTGATACAATGACGATTGGGGAATTTGCCTTTTGCCCACTGTAGTGCAGTCTCAAAAGTTGGTGTATATAATTTGCAGAGGGTGTTGGGGTGCAGCAGAGCTTGCCATCTTGCAAAAGACACTTTCTGTTAGTTTATTTTTTGACTTTCCAGAACTTTGATCATATGCAGTTCAACTTTCTGTAAAGTTGATCACCTAAAGTAGAGACATTTATGTGTGTGTATATATATATATATATATATATGTATGTATGTACATATATATGTCTGTAATTATATATGTGTGTGTGTGTTGTATATACATATGTGTGTGTGTGTGTGTGTGTATATATATATATATATATATATATATATATATATATATATATATATATATATATATATGTATATATATAGATATAAATTTATAAATATCTATATATTTGTGTGTGCGCCTATATTTCGGCTGAATATCAGATGGTTAATTGAACAAAGATAAAGACATGCACAAGTTATGAGTCATATATTAGTAGTCATTGTGTGTGCAAGATCTTGATACATTGGGTTTTGGGAATTTTGTCTTTCCCCACCACAGTTTAGTTTTGGAGTTTGTGTGAGTGTTTAGGATGCAGAGGGCCTTGCTGCCTCCTTGCAAAAAACACTTTTTTTTTTTTTTTTTTTTAATGATGAAGTAATTCTTGGTGGGTTGCTATTGGATGTGCTCTTCCTCAAAGTAAAGCTATTCAAACATTTTCTTTTTGAGTAACTCTCGTGTACATATATGTTTACACACACACACACACACACACACACACACACACACACACACACACACAAAATGGGCACCTTTAGAAATTATTTATGCTGGAACTTGGCTTATGTGTATAATGCATGTATTACTTTTGAACTGTAAATCTGTTGTATGTTGGAGCTTTTCTTTCTGATACTCTGCTGAAAAGGGGTAATCAGCCCAGACAGACTGTTAACAAATGTGACTAAGTAAAAATGTACAGTTCCTTACACTCACCTGCATTTCTGAGACTTTCGGTGGTTTCTTTACTTCACTTTCTGTATAGAATTATTGAGCCTGTTGTATTTTCTCATATTTTGGATCCACGTTAATGATGTGCACCTTGCAACATCTTTTTGCTAGACATGGAGATGGGCTTACTTTTCTTCCCCCTAGATTTGGGAAGCCCATTAGGAGGAACGGGTGTCATCAGCATCAGTTTACTCCCCAGATCTTCTCTAGTCCCATGTGGATGGTGGGAATTACATCTGTCAATGCATTGGTCATACTTACGCCTTTAAAGCAATATTCATCGTGTTTCACTGTTGCAGTCATTACACTTGGGTTATCCTGCTGGCAGGCGACCCGCAGTCGGCCCGAGTTCCAAAGTCTTGGTCTGGCGTCGGTTGCTGTCGCCTCTTCCCTGATGTCAGTGCGCCAGGGGTATAAAGGTTGCAACCGACGCCATTTTCTTCAGTCTTTCTTGCCGCGCGGTGCCCGAAGCAAAAGCAGTTTGCAGGTGCCGGTCGTCCGACTCCTGAGATTTTCAAAATTGAATTTCAGAACCGAAGTCTTCAATAAAGCTAAGTACCCCGTTGGGGAAACTTTTTCTTGCTCCAGACCGATGTCAGTAAAAGTTAATAATTGTATTTCTTGTGGGAAGCAAATACCTCATAAGGACTTTCACTCTTACTGCATTCCTTGCCTAGGCCCTGACCACGACGTTACTAGTTGTCGGTTTTGTGCTAGATTAAATAAACGCACTATCAAACGTCGGTTTGATTTTGCTTTACATTATTTTGGACAAAGATTTAATTATATAATGCTGTCGGAACAACCGATGACCGGAATGTATAAAAAACGCAAAGACAAAGAAAAAGACAGGCATCCGAGGTCCAAAACCGACGACGAAGCCTCTTCTAGGCCAGTCGCCGGTTCTCAGTGAGGCATTTTCGCAGCCCCTGACACCTGCTACCTCAGAGCCACAGGCCCTAACCGACAGCCAAGTGGAGACACCGAGGCCTGTGGAAACTTAAGGTATTGGGCGTACGGAAACTATACCCTCAGATGGGTCCGGAGCCGCTGAGCAGGCACCGGCTTCTGAGGGTGTTTTCAGACCTTCACAGCTTACAATTAAGGCTACTACAGCAGCAAAGGCAAAGTCAAAAACACCATTAAAGACAAGGAAACAAGTGCAGCATTCTCCAGAACAGTCATCCATGCCAAAGAAACAGATGCTTAAAATGACCGAAGACCTTATTACTTTAATCAGGGGCTCCCATCCCCCTCCTGACAAAAGGCCTAGGCAAGACACTGATTATGATTCCTCTGATCAGGTTTCCATTTCCTCTGATTCTTCTTCTGATCAGGGCTGTTCTCTCCCTCCCTATGAGGACTCTGATGCTGAAGAGTCCATTGCTTCAGCCTCACAGCCTGAAGATTATTCTTTTGGGGAAACTCTGCACACCATGAGGGAGCATTTCCATTGGGAGAGCCAGGATTACTCACAATCCAAGAAAAGGCTCAGAGATTTCCTTTTATTGCCTCAGCACAGGCCCCTGGCTAGCCCTCCTGTGCTTGATATTGTTGATGTTTCTTCTAAATCCAGTCTGTCTCCAGATTCTTTACCCCCTGCTCCAGTAAAGCCAGACAGGTACTACAGGGTCCCTGACTCTCATAAATTTCTTTATAAAAACCCTCTGCAGACCCAGAAACAATTCCTCAGGGTCCTAAAGGGGTTAAAGCTTCCACTGCCAAAAATCCTGTCCCCTCAGATAGGGATTCCAGAGCTCTGGACAGATGGGGGAAAGAAGTTTACACTTCTGCTACTTTAGCTGTAAGAGCTTTAAACTGTCAGTTTTACATGCTTAAATATCAACAGTATCTCATGTCATTGTTAAATCAGAAAATTGTTACAAATATAGAAAGTCCTGACAGTAAAGAAATGCAGGATTTATTGCATACAGTTGAACAAGTGGGAAAGCATACTCTGCAATGTGGTTTTGATTCATTAGAGGCTTCTTGTAGAGCCGCAGTTACAGGCTCAGTAATTCGAAGACATGCTTGGTTGAAAGAACAAAGTTTACCTGACCATGTTAAAGTAAAATTATTGGATGCTCCACTACAGCATGATACTTTGTTTGGTGTTAAGGTAGAAGAGGTGTTAAAGAAAATGGAGGATAAAGCAAAGTTAATGCAAACGGTGAAAGATTTCTTACAGGTTCAACCAAATAGATTTAGCAGAAATTGGCCTTCAAAAAAATTGGTCCTTTCCAGTGTCAGACAGGCCACAAAGAGGCCGATACAGACGCCCAAGAGGCAGATCTCAGCCCCAAGGCTCCTACAGACCTAAACAATGGGGTGCTTCAGCCCCCAAAGGAGGAGAAGACAAATCACAACCTTATAGGAAGCCGTCACAATGACTTCCCTCTGCAAATGCCAAGCTCTTACCAGTTGACAGCACCCCTAGGGGGAAAGCTAGCACTTTTCTCAAAAAATTGGCACATGATCACCCAAGACCAATGGGTGCTGAATATAGTTTTTCAGGGGTACAGGTTCCACTTCCACACGCTTCCAAAACCAAAAGGTATGCCAAACCTGCCACAAAACCAATGGGCAGAGGCATAAAAACAGATTGCTGCTCATATGGATATGGGAGCTATTCAAAAAGTTCCACAAGAAGAACAGGGACAAGGATTTTACTCAAGACTTTTCTTAGTACCCAGAAAAGACAAAGCCTGGAGACCAATACTGGACCTGTCAATCCTGAATACTTTCCTGGATGTTCCAAAATTCAAAATGTTAACACTTCAACAACTTCTGCCCATTCCGGGCAAGGAGGCTTGGCTAGTTACTTTGGATCTCAAGGAGGCATACTTGCACGTCCCAATCAGACAATCGTGCAGAAGATACCTCAGATTTATAGCAGGCTCAATGCATTACCAATTCTCTGCACTGCCCTTTGGCTTATCTTCTGCGCCCAGGGTCTTCACAAAATGCCTGGCACCAGTAATTGCATTTTGCAGACAAAAAGGAATTCAAATTTATCCCTACTTGGACGACTGCCTTATTCAAGCAGAGAGCAAGGACATTCTTCTAAAGCACCTGGCGTTTGTAAAAAGATTGCTAATTTGCCTAGGGTACACAGTAAACGAAAAGAAATCAAAACTAGTGCCCTCTCAAGAGATAATATTCCTGGGTGCAAGCTTAAATACAACTGCCCAGATGGCTTATCTCATGCCAGACAAACAAAGGCAACTGGCTCATTACTTTCAAATGATGACAACAAAGACCCAGCTCCCTGCAAGAAAAATTCTGCAGGCCCTGGGTTTCATGGCATCCTGCATTCTACTAATTCCATATGCAAAACTGCATTTGAGGAAACTACAATGGTATCTTAAAAGTGTTTGGACTCAACATTGTCACAGCCTAGAGACAATCATAACCTTGATTCCCTGCCTACAACAGAAGTTTCGATGATGGTCCCAGGCCTTTCACCACAACAAGGGACAGCCTTTCACCTTAACTACAGCCAGGCAGACAGTAACAACGGATGCATTGGATTATGCCTGGGGAGCACATATGGCAGGAAAATGTATTCAGGGCACGTGGCCCAAGGAGCAAGTGCATCTTCACATCAATCAAAAAGAGATGCTAGCGGTACAGAATGCCCTGACAGCCTTCAAGGACCTAATACATCCAGGACAACTACTAATAAAGACGGACAACACCACAGTTATGTGGTCCATAAACTAGCAAGGGGGCACACATTCCTACCCCCTATGCAGGCAAGCCATGACTTTGTGGAACACAGCACTGACCTACCAGGTACATCTGCAAGCACAATTCCTGCCAGGAACAAAAAATACACTGGCAGAAGAACTAAGCAGAAATCTCATGGATCCTCACGAATGGAAGCTAAATCCACAAGTGTTCAACATGATAACAAGGAAATGGGGACGCCCAGACATAGATCTTTTTGCATCCCCTCACAATTGCCAAATACAGAAATTTTGCACAAGGACTTATCACTCTCAAGCATGGAAAGTGGATGCTGTATCATTCAGCTGGAAAAACCTAACAGTCTATGCCTTCCCTCCGATGTCTCTTCTCACCAAGGTGCTTCTAAAAGTCAGAAAAGAGAGGCCAAAAATGATACTGATTGCACCAGACTGGCCACGCCAGCACTGGTACCCAATCCTAAAAACTTTGTCCCAAGGCCCACCTTGGCCTCTACCTCAAATCCCTCATCTTCTGACACAGCAAAACAATCAGATTCTGCACAGTCAACTCAGAACCTTAAATCTGGCAGCATGATAGATAATGTAGCCACTCAGACTGCACCTCTCTCTAGAGCTGTTATGGATGTCATTTTAGAAGGACGAGGCCCAGCACTAGGAAATCTTATGCAGAAAAATGGAAGAGATTCTGTGCTTGGAACCAGGCACAAGGGCTCGACCCACTGGTCCCTAATTTACCTCAGATTTTGCAATACCTGACTGGGATGTTGGATAAAGGCCTATCTTTTTCATGTATTAAAATCCATACCTCTGCCATTTCAGCTCATTACAATACGGATCCTCCTATTTTTTCACATCCTCTACTACGACAGTACCTCAGAGGGGCAAAGAATATAAGACCCCCTAGGAGAGCACTAGTACCTACTTGGGACCTCAACTTTGTTTTAGAAAAATTAACACTGCCTCCATTTGAACCAGCCAGCACAGCTGATCTAAAATTCTTGTCATGGAAAACTGCTCTGCTCCTAGCAATAACTTCAGCAAAAAGAGTCTCAGTTACAGGCATTGATGGCTGTGGAACCTTTCCTCATTTTTCATCAGGACAGGGTTTCTCTTAGGACAAACCCAACATTCATGCCAAAAGTGGTCTCCAATGTGGTCTTAAACCAAACCATTCATTTATCTACTTTCTACCCAAATTCCCAGAATAAAGGGGAAAGACTTCTGCATGCTTTGGATATACACAGGCAGCTACGATTTTACTTGGACAAAACAAAAGCTTTCAGAAAAACTGAGCAACTGTTTGTAGCTTATGCTGCAGGATCACAAGGAAAGCCTATTACAAAGCAGACAATCTCCAAATGGATAGGACACTGCATCCGCTTCTGTTATGCACAACATGGCAAATCTGTGCCTAAGGTCATTAGGCCTCATTCTACCAGAGAAGCAGCTACTTCAGCAGCTTTCCTCAGAGGGGTACCAACCAAAGACCTATTAGAAGCTTCAACTTGGAGCTCAGTGCACACTTTTACCAAGCACTACCACCTACCTCTCTACTCCAGATCCAGAGCAGGCTTTGCCACTGCAGTTCTGCAGGGCTTGTTAGCCTCGCCAAATCCAATCTAGACCCAGCCACCCAACCTCAGCTTTGGGATTCTACCCAAGTGCAATGACTGCAACAATGAAACACGATGAACATTGTGTGTGTGTGTTTTGTGTGTTTTGTGTGTGTGTGTGTGTGTGTGTGTGTATATATATATATATATATATATATATGTTTTGTGTATATATATATATATATATATATATATATATATATGTATGTATTTGTATATGTCTCTCTCTCTCTCTCTCTATATATATATATATATATATATATGTATGTATGTATGTGTGTGTGAGTGTATGTATATATAAAAATATATAAACTAACTTTTTTCTCAATGGAGTTTTTGCAGGCAGCCTTGTCTGTGAGATCTCAGTGCATCAGGGTGTGGGTATTTGACATTACCCTTTGGGGGTATGTGTATGAGGGGGGTGCTTTCCCCCTTGCAATTTTTTTTTTTTTTTAAGTTTCTGTCATTTTCAGATTATATCTAAAATTGTTCTTTCTGTGTTTGCTCTTATGAGCATTTGAAGTTTCATGATACACACACACACACCAGTAAACAACTGTGTGAAAGGAGTGTTGAACATGGAATCAACATAAATTCATCAGCAAAAGACCTAGCAGAATTGCAGAGTGTAAATCCAATGTTTCTTGTATTTATCTCACACCAAATGATAAAAGCTCCATCCCACATCAGACCCAGATCATGGGTTTAGCTCAAAACATTTTCAGTGGTGTTAGTTCCATACCCGCAGACATATATAGGGACTACATTTCAGCTGTTAACAGTCACTGCAAAAGCAATCAAAACATTGTGTCATGAACTTTGCAGAACTGCTGTATGGTCATATATCAACACTGCCATCTGGTGGATTTTTGTAGATATCATTAATATAAAGCTTGTACTTTGTATGAATAATTACAAAAAAGAACAGCTGCATTGATTTAGACAGTATTAATTTGTCATTCTTCCCACATTTCAGTAGTGCACCCAACATTGCTATTTATCTTCTTACTTTATGATTCAGTATATTTATTTTTAGTTTTCTTAATACCACTTTCAGAAATCCCATCTATACCAAAAAAGAAACCTGGCTGGTTTATGTTGAAGCATATGTTTATATAACTGGCTATGCTCCCTTTTACATTTCCTATCACTTAAATAAATACCCATTCTGAACTTCCAAGGTAGCAAAGTTTGTCCTAAATAAAACCTCCCACAGTAACTGCTCACCCGGCAAGGTTTGCTCAGATCAATTTTCTTCAACTTTTACAGCCACATTACTTTCCATTCTTTTTGTACCTTATCACTCCTCCTCATGCTGCATTTCTTTCCTAAACTCTTACTTTTCCTCCTCCACTCACATCCCACCTCTAACTACAATTCCTCCTCTGTCCATTTACCTTCTTGGTTGTTTCCATAACTTCTCCTTTCATATCTCTGTTATCACTTTTTAAGCTACATTCTACTTGTCTGCCTGTAAATTATTACAAAACTCAAAAACACCCCAGTTTGATCTATTCCTTGAAGTCATTATGCTATAAATGCAGTAATTGTTATTGTATGTTATTCCTGTCTTCAGTAATTATCCAATTTATGTTCATTTATATTTATTTATATATTTATTTGACGCCTGTTAACTGGGTTGGTCCAACTGCGTCAAATGCCCATTTTCAGTGGAAACCTGAGGAGAAAAGCAATTTAAAAGCACATTAAAGTACATTAAAAGCAATTATAAACATACATTTACGATAAAAAATAAACAGTAAGAGGCTGGTAACATGATGGAAGCAAACATGAGACATAAGTTGTTACATAGCATGGCAGATGTAATGAAATAGAAAATTGAAACGCAATGTTAGACATATGTTAAGTAGCATGAAAGAAATGCAAAACTGAAACATAATTTTTTACATAGATTTCAGCAGAGATGAGAGAATGAAACATAAATTGCGGTACAGGTTGATATGTCACATATTTGAATGAAGCAGAGATACCCCAGAGTAGAGAATTCATGAGAGAGCTGTAAAAAAAGATATGTATTGAAAGTAAAGGGGGGTGGAGTATGTAAGGTCCTGGCAGGTGCAGATCAGCGAGTTAGGTAGAGAGTTTTTTCTTTATTGATTTTTGTGTTAAAATACTATGTTCTTGTAAGATATATTTAAAAATCACGTAAACAAACTCATGTATAAATGTTTTTACCCTGCAGTTATAAATATAGATCATGTGAGACTTAAATGTGGAGCTTTTCTCCCTGGGCCTCCGCTGAAAATGGAGTTTACCCACTCAGACTTTTCCCGGTCAACAAAGACATATAAATGCATACATACATACTGCCAAGTATACAATCCAAAGAGCAATAAATTTCAAGTTCAAAAACCTTTGCGGTATTGACTTAAGTTTGATGCTTAGTTTTTGTAATGTAATTACAGTAAACACAGTTCCCACAAGGTAAACATCCTATTGCGGCTCTGTTTATGTCCTGGGCGCCCCCCCCCCTCCCCTGAACCTAAAAAAAATGGCTTTTCAAGTTTTTACAATTTACATATATTTATCCGAATGCACATCATATTCTCAAAAAAGCTGTCATTCACTATAATATCCCAATGTTTTATATCATTTCTTTTATTTTGAATGTGTCGGTTCCTTAAGTTAATAAAAATCTTCCCTTTTCAGACCACTTGGTATCTACAGTATCCTTGTAGTCTAAAGTGGTCTCCCTCGGAATTATTTGCCTCTTACTTTCTGTTACTAAGTCAGTATTTCACCCCCTTTCTACAAAACTACTCATCAGATCGTTTGCTTCTGCTTCATAAGTCCAATCATTACTACGTATCATTTTCATTCTTAAAAACTGAGATTTAGGAATATTCTTGGATATGTTTCTGAGGTATTGTGTGTCTGGAATGGTGACAGTAATTTTTTTTTTTGGATATACTGGATCATGGTTTCAATTTTTGGATGACTATATGATTTTGAATAGGGGGTAGATGAAATGCAAATGTTTGTGATGATCCTGAACCAAATGAGTTGGGTTTGGTTACTAAAAAATAGATGGAACAATGAGAATGACGGTGTACAGCACTGCTGTGATAGCGTAGGTACCCAGCAGTCTGAAAAAGGAATATTTTTATTAACTTCTGGAACAAACACATTCAAAATTAAACAGGTGATATAAATACACTAGGGTATTGTAGTAAATTACAGATTTGTCGAGAATGAGGTGACACAGCAACACACATTTGGATATAAAAATGGTAAAAACGTAGTAATTTTTCTAGCTATAGAATAGGCTCAATGGAAGGGGAGGGGCTAGCCAAGTCCATAAACAGAGCAAGAACAGTATGTTTACCTAGTCGGGATTGTGTTTATTGTGATTATGTTACAAAAACTAAGCATTTTACTTCAATCAGTTCATCGGTTCATAGGTGTGTACTAGGCTAATGGCCCTGGAGCCTTTACAAGCCTAGCCCATATGATTACCCTGGCATTGTGCCACCTGACCTTAGTTCCACAAAGGTTTTTGAAATTCAAAATTTGATAATGTGTTACACCTTGGATTGTACCTGGAAGTATGTTATTGTGGAAGTTTTTATGTTGGACAAACTTCACAACCTTGCAAGTAAAAAATGGTTGTTCATTTAAGTGATATGAGACGTAAAAGGGAGTGTAGCCTGTTACATAAATGTGCTTCAACATCAGTTAGCCAGATATAGACATGGTTTCTGGACGTAAAATAAAATATTGATTAATAAAGATGATGTATTACTGAAACTTGGGTTGAATGAGGAATTCTAATACTATCTAAATCAATATAGCTGCTGCTTTTGTAATTTAAAAGACAATTATATATTCATAGAGTTAAATGTTTTGTATTATCAATGTCTAAGAAAATCCACCAGATGGAGTGTTGATACATGAACATATGGCTGTCCTACTGCAAAGGCTTTTATTACTGAACGAATGTTTTGATTGCTTTTATAGTGAGTGATAACAGCTGAAATGTAGTCCTTATGTGTTTGTAAGTAAGGAAGCCACAACACTGAAAAAGATTTGAGGAGAACCCTTGGTCTTGTATCTGTTGTTAGAGGGAGCTTTTACTGTTTAGTGGGAAATAAATACAAGAAATACTGAAATTATTTTCTGCTGGGCCTTTTTGTGTATGTGTATATGCATGTACGGTGATTCCGCTTTATATTGACATGCTTAATATAGAATCGCACAAGGCCGACACACTTTTGCACATGCTATAAAGGTTACATCTCTGAGCAGGTCATGCATCAAACAGTATTTTTGCACGGGGGCAAGCTTCCCTGCATCCCCAATGTGGTGGGTTTTGCCCCCTATACTGCCTGTTAATTATATATACTAACTGCGAGATTGCATAATCCCCAGGAAGGGGCATATTTTCCTTCCACAGGGATCATTCTGTCTCGCGCAATGGTTGACCTTGTGCACTGTCAACCAGTATGGGTCAACCGAGATGCCATCAATCAGTGTAACAGTAAAATAAATAAATATATACATACATATATATAATCTACACACACTCCCATGTGTGTGTGTGTGTGTGTGTGTGTGTGTGTGTGTGTGTGTGTGTGTGTGTATGTATGTATATGTGTGTGTATATATATATATATATATATATATATATATATATATATATATATATATATATATATATATATATATATATATATATATATATATATATATGTATATATACATACATACATACACACTGTCTTTCGGCTTTTCCCGGTTAGGGATCGCCACAGCGGAACTCCGGTCCGCTAATGATTGGCAGTAGATTTTTACGTGCTGGCTTGCAGGGCCTAACGCACAACCTTCAACGAAGGAACACCCATTCCCGCATGTCGACACACAGAAGACGCTCTAACTGAGAATCGAACGTGCAAGGTCTAACTGTGAGGAGACAACTTTATTTATTTTTTATACGAGATCACTACAGAATCCCGAAATTCTGAATCCCGAGGACCAGAATGTCGAGATTGCAGAATCTCAAATGTAGTGAATGGGGATTGCCATACATTGCGGAACGGGAACTTTGCCATTCACTCCACTGTAGTGCAATCATGGAGGTGGTATATTTTAGTTGCAGGGGGTGTGGGGGGTGCAGGGGGATACACGTTAGAATAGTATGTTGTATGTTTTACTTCTTTTAAGTTTTGAGATTCTGCAGTCTCAAGATTCTGGTCCCCGGGATTCAGAGTCTCGGGATTGTGGAATTTCGGTATTCCATAGTGATCCCATATATATATATATATATATATATATATATATATATATATATATATATATATATATATATATATATATATATATATATATATATATATATATATATATATACATATATATATATATATATATATATATATATATATATATATACATATATATATATATATATATATATATACATATATATGTATACATACCTACACACGTGTATGTATATATTTTTGTGCATGTACATATAAATGTTATGCATGTAGGTATAGTTATATTTATATGTGTACGTGTGTGTATATATATATCTATATATATATATATATATATATATATATATATATATATATATATATATATATATACACACACATATGTGTGTGTGTGTGTCTGTGTATATGTACATTTACATACACACACACACAATATATATATATATATATATATATATATATATATATATATATATATATTTATTTTGTTGTCATTATCTTGAAGTGCGCTTCATCGACTGGTGGTACAGTGAAGTACATTTTCAAATGGGCTAAAACCCGAATGCAACGCAGCAAACCAGCATCTCCAAACACAGAGTGGCTCATGAAGTCCAATAGCCCCATTTCCATAACAGCGAATGTTGAACCATCGGTATTAACATGGTTCGACATGGGGGCATGAAAACATTTTCATTTTCCACAGTTAGGTTTGGTGATGTGAAGAAACAAAGTGCTTTTCAAGATATGATAGATATACACACACACATGTATATATTATAGTATTGCGGTTTACTTTTTGAGGCCTGTTGTAAATCCATTGGTTGCATTTTAAACTGTTATTCTACATCTTAAGACACATGGCTGCTGAAGAAATTGTTAATCTGTACAGTGTCTTGCATTAAGGGTATGCTTTTCCCTTCAAAGTCTGTTAGTAAGTGTGCTTGTGGTAGACAAGTACCCTTAAAGCTTTCCACCCACACAAAATGTTTATTCTTTTTAGGTTCTGATCACAACTTTTAAAGCTGTGAATTGTGTAAAAAAAATTTGAACAAGACAATTAACTTTAGGAGAGTTAAGACTTTGACCTTTCTTTAGTGAAAAAAAGAGTGGAGACAACTCAAGAAAAAGAAAAGAAATTCTGATAAGCAGAAAGTAGTTGTAATGTAAGTTTGAGGAAGAACTGGGAAAAAACAGGTATTGGTAAGAGGTTGCCCCAGGTAAAAGTAAGAGACACAAATTATCGTAACGATCACTTGATAGCTCTTTCCACTTTGATTGCCCTCATTTCTGGGTATTGAAAGAAGATCATGAAACCTTCCAAATATGAATCACAGATAGCATTTCTATCATTGAAAGTAAAGGTACCACCAATGTTATTTTTTTGGCAGATGCATGCAGTCATGAGGGATTCAGAATAAACTTTTAGTTGAAATTCAGAAAATGTTTTATATCCTAATTTCTTAATGTTTAACTGTACCATTGATGCAGGACTTTAGTAGGTCTCTACCTTTTTTCCATCCCTTTATTGATTGTAAACTCTCTCTATTGTTTGATGCATTTAAAGTTGGTAAATGCTAAATTGCAGCCTGAAACACAAGCTTATGCTCCACAAAGGACTGATGGAAATTTTGTGGCATGTACCAAAAAAAATTTTAGTTTGTTCAATAATCAAAAAATAAATCCAGTGGCATGCACCTTCTGTTCCTTTTCCCAATAAATTGAAACCATGCTTCATTGCCTGTCTTTTGACAGTCAAGCTTAATGGAGAACCACTCCAAAAGAACTGAAAAACATATGATCTGATGTCAGTTATCATTCTGTCCTCAACCTGTGAGTTTGGTTCCGTTCTTCAGACGTGACTTGGCCACTACAAGAGCCCGTGGGAACCAAAAACTCTCGAGCTCATCCCTTACCCACAATGCAACTATCTCAATTACTGCACTCATCCCCAAGGATAAGCCATTCTGGGCAAAAGGTTTTCCTGTGTATGCCATGATTGTGGTGGCAGCCACAAAAAAGGAACTAACAGAGGAAAGTTCTTTTGTCCATCTTCCCAATAAGGAGTCTCGGATGATGGATAATTTGGGAAGCAAGTTTATGCATCAGCAACTTTTGTCTTACAGTCCTTGAGCTACCTGGCACATTTCACCAGACTACAGAGGGATTTGATTAAAGAACTTTCAGATACCCTCTCAGGAGCTGTTTCTGAAGAGGTTCAGGAGTCTGTTGCATCTCAATTGGCTGTGCTAAATTCCATTTCTAACTCTTCCATGAGGCTAATTTCTCATGTAGCCAAAGGAACAACCAGAGCAGAAGGTTCAAGTATTGCCATAAGGAGACATGCTTGGATGTACTTTTGTGATTTTGTGGAGCCCTTTAAGTTTCCGTTCATCAATGCTTGTTTTGATGGTACATCTTTGTTTGGCCCTAAAGTTAGACATATTGACCAGGTGTGAGAAAGATGGGAAAACCCTGTCTGCTGTGGGCGTACATTTTTCCACTCCTCAAAGATCCTTTTCAAGGAATCAACACAGCAGTGAGAAAATGTGGTTCAGGAAATCCCAAGGGTTTTCTCAATACGCACGTGGTGGTAGTTCCCAAGGGGCAGAGGTGGAAACTCTAATGGAAGACACCATCCTTGCGGCAGAGGTGGCCCGCAAAATCAAGGGTATAGAGACTACTCCTTTTGTAAACCTTTTCAATGCTCCTGAAAGGAAGTCTGATTAATTTACTCTGGAGACAGTCTGGGGTCTGTGATCCCTGCATCAGAGAGCCTGGCTACAGATAACTTCCAGTACATGGGTGCAGAGGATAATATCCAGAGGCTATATCATACCATTTTCCCTTCCTCCATCCACTTATAAAAAATCCCAGATGTTCCACCCAGTTAGAGGGAACAAGCAGCACTACAAATACAAAAGCTGCTAGAAAAAAAGAGTCATCCAAGAGGTCCCACCAGACCAGAGAGAGTCCGGAATTTACTCAAGGTTCTTTTTAGTGCCAGAAAAGACGAGACTGGAGACTGATTTTGGATCTCAGCAGTTTAAGCAAGTCATTTTGGTGAACCAGTTTCCAGATGGTCACTGTTCAGTCCAGTCTTTCTTTTTTATGACAGGACGATGGATGTGCTTGATAGACATTCATGATGCATACTGCCACATAAAGATGCACAGGTGATCCAGAAGGTTCTTGCACTTCCGGATGGGAACCAGTCACTACTAGTTCATAGTAATGCCCTTTGGCCTTACTACAGCCCCCTGGGTGCTTACCAAGTGCATGGCAGTAGTAGCAGCTCACTTGAGACTGCAAGGATTCCGCATTTTTCCATAGTTGGATGACTGTCTCATCACCACTACAACCAGGCTTTGACTGTTAGAGGCAAGAGAAAAATGCTCTTACCCGGGCATAACTATAAATTACGAAATATCTCACCTTGAGCCAACACAGAATTGTATTTCTTAGGGGCTTCTTTAAACACAAAGACTGCAATAGCTTCTCTTCCCCCACAAAGACTGGAGACAATCTGATTTCAAGTCATGAAAATAATCAACAGCAAGAAAGTACTAGCAAAATTAGTTTTTCAGACACTGGGGTCCATGGCAGCGTCTATAATGCTCTTCCCCTTGGTCAGATTTCACATGAGAATTTTACAATGGCTGCTTGCATTACAGTGGTCCATGCTTTATCAACCAACGTCAACACCAATTGCAATGCAAAAGAGATCTCGTGGTGAATTCAATTGGATCAAATTTTACAGGGTCATCCATTCATTCCCCCTCAGCCCAAGGCCACAGTGACCACGGATGCTTCCCAGTTTGAGTGGGGAGGTATTGTCTGAGGAGGATGATCCAAGGCACTTGGTCCCCAGTAGAGGCCAGTTTGCACATCAGTGTCCTACAGATGAGAGCAGTGCTTTTGGCATTGCCAGTCTCCCAGGATTCTCTCCCCGAGGGAACTATTGCATTTCAAACGGACAACATCCCATTAGTTTGGTACATCAACAGTCAAGGATAAACCAGGTCCTACCCTTTTTGTTAAGAAGCTCTGAGTGTGGCAGTGGGTGATCTCATCCAACTGATTTCTTATAGCAACGTACTTTCTAGGGAAGTCCATTGTGATAACAGACAAATTGAGCAGATGCATACCTTTACATCGCAAGTGGTCCCTCAATCAGAAAGGGTCGGAAATTATATTCAGACGATGAGGACAGCCATGCTGTGACCTGTTTGCCTCTCCCCTAAGCAACTCTTTTGCCCTGATCGTCCCACAGGAGGTGTTATTGAGGGATGTTGTTCTTCACAATTGGCCCCCTGGTCTCTTTTATGCCTTTCCTCCAATTCCATTAATTCCCAATTTCATACAGAAGTCAATCAGGTTGAAGAGCACAGTTATCCTCATTGCACCTTATTGGCCTTGACAGATTTGGTTCCCCTTCCTTTGGCCACACCTAATTTGACAGTTTTGGATTCTGGATCCAAGTCCAGATTTCCTGTCCCACCTGACAGGCATGGTTCATCCAGATATTCAAAATCTCAAGTTGACAGCGTGGCTGTTCCAATTCCATTAATAGCCAGACAACCTCTGCTGTCTTCCCCTGTCCGACACATACTGTTATCTTCTCTTAAATCATCTATACAAAAACTTTGACCCAGGAAATGGAAGGGATTTACACTTTGGGCGCTCCAGATTAACATTAAACCTCATTACAGATTGGATCTGGTCTTCAGGGGTAGGGCATCATTTGACTCAGTGGTGCTTAGGAACATCCTCCCTTGAGTCCACCCAAGATATTAAGGTAGCTGGGGACTCACAGGTTGAGGATAGAATGAAAATTGACAACATCAGATAAAGAAGCTATGTGCTCAACATTACGTTCCTTTTGTGTAGTCCATTTTCATTCTTTCTCAACTCCCCACCCTCCAACCCCCTACCCTTAATTTCTGGAAGAATGGGTGACTGATGGATTACTACCTTTTTTGGTATAATTTTGCAGTTCCAGATATAATCTCCGTGAAAGCCCTTTGTCTGTTTCTATCAGCAAACTCGATCTGAGGTAGTTGAGATAGGTACAGTGTGAGTAAGGAATGAGCTCAAGAGTTTTTGGTTCCCATAAGCTGTTGTACTGGTTGAGTCAGTTCTGAGGATCAAAACTGAATCCACGTGTTGAGGAAGAATAAAAATGGACATCACAGATGGAACGTTATGGTGAGTGCCTAACTTTTTTTTATTTTTTTTTAAGCATATCTTGAACTTTTCTGCATTTCTGATGTTTCCGTATCAAAGTAAGCAGTTATTATTTTTCTTATTTGTTATACCCTAAAATGGCCTGAAAGGAGGCTGCCATGAGTGGCATAAATTTGTTTTACAGTTAGTGCTTTCCCCTCCCTGATGTCATTTTAGAGGGACAGAGAGAAACTCCAATGATGAGAGTATCATTTTACTATGGTTCTGTTTCTCATCTGCTTACAGCAGTATTGTGATTGCCTACTTTTGCATAAATCTGTATTTTTCATTACTTTGCTTCCTTTGTTTTTTTTTTTTTTTTTTTTTTTGTGGTCATCTCTGATACAGCATTTGAAAGAATTGACTAACCTGAAAAAGTTGTTGAGTTAGTTGTTCTTTTCAAAGTAACAACTCTAAATGTCCTTCCATAGTACTTTTGCAGTATTCTTTACAATAGGGACCCCCTGCCAGAAGCAGCCTGACATCTGGCCAGTATACCAAAGCCTATTGGTTGGAAAAGGTATGCTGTATGTCACACGTATGCTCCCCACACACGGCGTAAGACATAAAGTTGATGTCCAGACGTACCATCCCCAGAACTACTTTGCCACCAGTCTGAACACCATCTTTGATAGTCGATCTGAATGCTCATTCATCTGCTGATTACTGCCACTCTCAGGTAAGTGCCCAGTTGGGGACTTTTGATTTTTACTGTCTTACGTTTGCCTTATCTAGTTGTTGGGTTTCCAACCAAGAACAAGAAAAGGAAACCTCGTACCTTCACACTTTTAGTCAGAAACTTGAGCGTTTTCGTCCAGGTATCACGGACTTCATCAGAATAAAACAACCATCTCATAACTTGTTTAAATATTACAAAACTTAAAAAACTTAAAAAGTACAACCCCACAGATTCAAAATAACCCATCACAAAACCTCGCTAATTAAAAAGTCACATTGTTTAAGAGTTTCCCACCAAGTTATATTTAACTCTTGCAGTACTGATGCATAACTAAAACATATAGCACGCTTTTAGTCTTAAGAAACTACTTAAAGAAACATGGCCATTAAGACCTGGGTATGTTACAGCATTACTTCGTAAAATGCAGTTTTTGTTGTTGTCTTTCGGCTTTTCCCGGTTAGGGGTCACCACAGCGGAACTCCGGTCTGCTAATGATTGGCAGTAGATTTTCACGAATGCCGAGGTGCCAGCTCGACATTCAACCTTCAATGAAGGCACGCCCATTTATGCATGTCTTTCGAATGCCCACCCAACATGCAGACTCCACACAGAAGGCACTCCCTGCACTCCAGCTGGGAATCGAACAGGAGAACCTCTTGCTGTGAGGCAACAACGCTACCGCTGCACCACCGCGGAAGTACTTCATAAAATCCACTGTAATTCCAAACATTCTAGATAATCTGATTCAGGTGCCTCCTTGGGACCCAAATCAGTTTTGTCAATAATACAAAATTTAAATACATGGCCTTTATTTTCACGAATATCTCTGAATAATGCATTTTTAGTGTCCATTTTTCTGATGTCATAGAAATGCTGATATATTTGAACTTTAAGGGCCCTTACAGTTTTTCCTATCAAGAAACAATTGCATGTCTGACATATACAGCAGCATATACCACTCCTTTAGAATAACAGTAGACCCTTGTGGGGACATTTACCACAAAATGTCCTCCAAGATTTATTTTTTTACATACCAAAAGGCAACAACTTCGGGGGCTGGCATGGACTTGATGCCATGCTGGTTATTACTGAAGGGCCTAGGGGTGCTTCTCAAATTGTAGTGAGGGAAGAGGTTCCAACTACCATTACTGAGTGCTGTTAGGGATAAGAGCCTCCTAAGTTTTTTAAGGCTGACATTCCACTCTGAAAGAAACAAAAATCTAAACATATTTCACCTGCTTAATGCCCTTATGGCTGTCAAGCCTCCATAGGTTGTTTCTGTTCCTGTTACTGCTCCCCAGTCTTTTACCCCTCTTTGAGATTCAGGGAGCAGGATTGTTATGAGGAAGATGCTGCTGATTCTGATGAAGAGTCTCTGACCTATTCCTCCCAGATTTATTCACCACTTGGTTATGGTTATGAGGAAGAAGGGTCTATCAGTCCTGATTCTCCTTTTGAGGAGATTTCATTTGGTGATACTGTTTCTATAATGATGGAGTTTATCATATGGGACTGTGCTCAGGTGTCTGATGGTCAGAAAAGTTACTATGAGCTTCTACAAATGGAGTCCCCTAAACCCTCTGCTGTTCCTCCTGATGTTCTTCATGTTTCACTGTTGCAGTCATTACATTTGGGTTATCTGCTTGCAGTAGCCATCAGTTGGCCTGATTATCAAAGTCTTGGGTCCTGCATCGGTTACTGTCTCAACTTCCATGACGTCAGGTAGTCAGGGGTATAAAGCACACAGCCGACACCATTACATCAGTCTTTATTGCCGTGCGGTGCCCGAAGCAGAAGCAGTTCACAAGTGCAGGTCGGGCGACTCCTTAAATTTTCGTTTTTGAGTTTCAGATCCGTTGTCTTCAACTAAGCTAAGTACCCCATTGGGGATCCTTTTTCTTGCTCTAAACCAATGTCAGTAAAATTTAACAATTGAATTTCTTGTGGAAAGCAAATACCTCATAAAGATTTTAATTCGTGCTGCATTCCTTGCTTAGGCCCAAACCACGATATACCTCGCTGTCGGTTTTTTGCCTTATTCAAATCTCAAACTATTTGTCGTCGGCTCATTTTCGCATCTAAATATTTTGGTACTCGGTTCAGTTATCCAGAAATGGCTTCAGTAAGCCACCCGACTACTGACATTCTGAAAAAACGCAAAGATAAAGACAGAGACAGACTGCATAGGTCCAAAGCTGCTGACGGCGCTTCTCCTAAGCTAGTCGCCAGTTCGCCGGTACTCAGTGAGGCGCTTTCGCAGCCCCTGATACCCACTACTTCAGATTCGCAGCCCTCTACTGAGACCCATTCGGAGTCCGGTATGCCGCGAGATGCTTCTTCGACTGTGGAACCTGTGGATGCCTCTACCTTGGATGGGTCCGGAGCCGCTGTGCAGGCACCGGCTTCTGAGGGTGTATTCAGACCTACTGACTTGCATATTAAACCAACGCCATCTTCTTCTTCTAGGCCTAAAACTCGATCCATGCCTAGAAAACCGACGCCCAAACTGCATGGTCAGGCCCCCATGCCTAAAAAACAAATAAGAATGGCTGAACACCTTATTACTCTAATCAGGGGAAGGCACCCTTCTCCCTCTAAGAGACCTAGAACTGATTTTCCTTCTGATTCTTCTGATCAGGATTCTTAAATTTCTGTTTTCTCTGATGACCAGGAGTTGCCCTTATCTACCTATGAGGATTCTAATGCAGAGGACTCTATTCCTTCTGCTTCCCTTCCAGAGGATTTCTCTTTTGGTGAAACCTTGCATACTCTTAAGGAGCATTTCCGCTTGGAAAGCCAGGATTACTCTGACTCCAAAAAGAGGCTTAGGGAATTCTTACTCCTACCTCAACACAGACCTTTAGCTATCCCTCCTGTACTGGACATTGTTGATGATGCCTTCTCGGAATCTAGCCTGGCCCCTGACTCTTTACCTCCGGCTCCCAGAAAACCTGATGGGTATTACAGGGTACCTGACTCTCACAAGTTCCTTTTTAAGAATTTTACTGCAGATCCTGAGACCATTTCACAGGGACCCAGAGGCATTAAGGCTACTACTGCCTAAAACCCTACCCCCTCTGATAGAGATTCCAAGGCCCTGGACAGATGGGGTAAGAAGGTATACACTTCTGCAACTTTGGCCATTAGGGCCTTAAACTGCCAGTTTCGTATGTTAAAGTATCAGCAGCATATTACTGGATTGCTTAAACAGAAAACGATGGTGATTCCTGACTGTGCTGAAAATAAAGAATTACAGGACTTAATGCATTCTACTGAACAAGTTGAAAAACATACTTTGCAATGTGGTTTTGATTCATTAGAGGCATCTTGCAGGGCTGCTGTCACTGGGTCTGTACTTAGAAGGCATGCTTGGCTTAAGGACCAATCTTTGCCAGATCATGTTAAAGCTAAATTACTGGATGCTCCCTTAAACCAAGACTGTCTGTTTGGCAACAAAGCAGAAGAAATACTTAAAGAGATGGAGGAAAAAGCTAAATCTATGCATACTGTTAAAGATTTCCCGCAAGTACAGCCTCCCAGATTTAGTAGGTACTGGCCCTCTAAGAATTGGTCCTTTCCTGCCTCTTCCAGGCCTTCTCAGTCCAAACCCAGAACCATCAGAATGCCCAGGCTTCAGTCCCAAGGTACTCACAGGCCTAAGCAGTGTGGGGCTCCCACTTCCAAAGCTGGGAGTAGTAAGACACCCCCCTATGGTAAACTGTCACAATGACTTAACTTTAAACCTTCCAAGCCCTGCTAAAACTGACTGTTCCTTTAGGGGGAAAGATCGCCCTGCATGCAAAAACTGGGAACTCATTACCCAAGACAAATGGGTTTTAAATATAATTTCCCAAGGATACAGATTTCACTTCCACTCCTTACCAACCCCAAACGGTTGGCCAGACCTACCGCCAAATCAGTGGGCAGAAGCTCAAAAGCAAGTTCTCTCTCTTTTGAGCATCAGGGCTATTCAAACTGTCCCAGAAGAAGAATGGGGGGGGGGGGGCAAGGCTTCTACTCAAGATTTTTTCTGGTACTCAGAAAAGACAATTCCTGGCGTACTATCCTGGACCTGTCTATCCTAAACACTTCTTTGGTAATTCCAAAATTCAGAATGCTAAGTCTTCATCAGCTGCTTCCCATGCTAGGCAAAAAATCATGGCTAGCAACACTGGATTTAATGGAAGCCTACCTGTACATCCCAATAAGGGTATCTTACAGAAGATACCTACGCTTCAGAGTAGGCTACATGCACTATCAGTACTCTGCACTGCCCTTTGGCTTATCTACTGCACCCAGGGTATTCACAAAGTGCCTAGCTCCAGTCACTGCATTTTGCAGGCAAAGAAATATTCAAATGTACCCATACCTGGATGATTGTCTAATTCAGGCAGAAAGCCAGGACATACTATTAAATCATCTGGCATTTGTAAAGAAATTACTGACGTCTCTGGGGTACACCATAAACGAAAAGAAATCACATCTAGTACCCTGCCAACAAATTGTATTCCTGGGAGCAAGCTTGAATACAACTTCCCAGATGGCCTACCTCACGCCAGAGAAACAAGTTCATTTGACAGCCTGCTTCAAAAAACTGGCCACAAAGACCCAGCTATCTGCAAGGAAAATACTGCAAGCCCTGGGGTTCATGGCATCTTGCATTCTACTAATTCCATATGCAAGATTGCATATGAGGTAACTACAATGGTATCTAAAAAGCCTATGGTGTCAACATTCTCAGCACCTAGAATCAATGATTGCTATCATACCCTGTCTAAAGATAGTGTTCCTTTATTGGGCAGAGGCCTGCCACCAAAACAAGGGACTGCCATTCTCTCTACCCCCTGCCGCCCAATCCCTAACAGCAGACGCATCAGATTATGCATGGGGGCTCACTTGGCAGGGCAGTGCATTCAGGGCAAATGGAACCTGAGTCAAATGCACCTGCATAGCCATAAAAAAGAAATGTTAGCTGTACAGAATGCTCTGACAGCCTTCAAGGACCACATTCTTCGAGGACAATTATTAGTAAAGACGGACAACACCACTGTTATGTGGTACATAAACAGGCAGGGGGGAGCCCACTCATACCTTCTCTGCAGACTAGCCATGGCTCTGTGGAACACAGCCTTGAGCTACCAAGTGCACCTACAAGCTCATTTCCTGCCAGGCAAGCTAAATACACTGGCAAACGACCTAAGCAGAAACCTCATGGACCCACACGAGTGGAAACTGGATCTAAAGATATTCAACATTTTGAGAAACAAATGGGGGAGCCCAGAGCTAGACCTGTTTGCCTCCCCTCAGAACTACCAATTGGACAAATTCTGCACAAGGACTCCCCACAGACAAGCTTGGAAAGTGGATGCCCTGTCCTTCACATAGAAAAACCTATCAGTTTATGCCTTTCGCCCTCTGCCTGTCCTCTCTAAAGTGCTACTAAAGATCAAACAGGACAAACCAAGGACAATACTTTTTGCACCAGACTGGCCACACCAACGCTGGTGTACCCCCTCTTGCGCAGTGTGTCACTTCTGGAACCAAGGCACCTGCCTCAGACCCCTGCCGTGCTGTCCCAGCAGGAGGGCCAGATTCTGCACCTACATCTTCAAACCCTGAACCTTGCAGCTTGGCTAATTTCATGATCTCTCTGTTACCATCCCTCAGTAAGCAAGTGATGGGTGTCATTCTGTAGGCAAGGAGGCCTAGTACTAGAAAATCCTATGCTGAAAAATGGAAAAGATTCTGTTCCTGGAACCAAACACAGGGGATGGACACAACTGTGCCCAATTTACCGCACATTCTTCAATATTTAAGTGAGATGCTTCACAAGGGCCTTTCCTTCTTTTCCATCAAAATTCATGCCTCGGCCATTTCAGCTCATTATAATACAAAGCCACCCCTCTTCTCTCATCCACTGCTGAAGCAATTCCTCAGAGGGACCAAAAGCTTAAGACCACCCAGGAGAGCCTCTACTCCAACCTGGGACCTTAACTTTGTATTGGAAAAGCTCACTCTACCTCCCTTTGAGCCAGCTGCAAATGCAGAGTTGAAATTCCTTTCTTGGAAAACAGCCTGACTTCTAGCCATCACTTCAGCAAGAAGGGTGTCTGAATTACAGGCCCTCATGGCAGTGGAGTCTTTCATCATCTTTCATGCAGACAGGGTGTCCCTCAGGACCAATCCCTCCTTTATGCCCAAGGTGGTATCCAGTGTGGCCCTTAATCAGTCCATTAATTTGCCAACCTTCTTTTCTAATCCACAGAACAAAGGGGAACGAATACTGCACTCCTTGGACATGCACAGACAACTTAGATTTTACTTGGACAGGACTAAGCCTCTCAGAAAATCTGAACAGCTGCTGGTTGCATTTGCTGCAGGGGCAGAGGGGAAGGCTATTTCAAAGCAAACCATTTATAAGTGGATAGGCCATTTCATTTTTTTGTGCTGTAAGCACCATGGAAAACCTACCCCACTGGGGATAAGACCACATTCAACCAGGGCTGCATCTACCTCTACAGGCTTTCTCAGAGGTGTCCCTACCAGGGACATCCTAGAAGCTGCTACTTGGAGTTCTGTACATACCTTCACCAAGCATTACCACTTGCCAATTTTTTCTAAATCCAGAGCTGGTTTTGCCACTGCAGTTTTGCAGGGCCTTATAGCTGGTCCTAATGCTGTCTAATTGCCTCCTCCCTTCCTTAGCTTTGGGAATCTACCCAAATGTAATGACTGCAACAGTGAAACACGAAGAACATAGTACAGTTGTGTACACTTACCATAAATGTAGATGTTCGAGTGTATTCACTGTTGCAGTCCTGGTTACCCTCTGTCCAGCTCTCTGACTTCTACTGACTATACCTATTCTTGCTTACTATGCTTTAAGCTTTCTGATGTATTTGCTCTTTTGTTGGAGGTGTAACCTTATATGTATAAATATATCTATATATATATATATATATATATATATATATATATATATATATATAGATGTGTATATATATATATATATATATATAGATATAGATATATATATATATGTGTGTGTGTATATAAAATTGCTTCCCATTATGGGGGCACCTGACATCTGGGGCAAGAAAAACTGATGTGCTTCAGTGCTTGTTGGCTCAAGGAACAATGGCATCGGCTGCATGCTTTATACGCCTGACTACCTGATGTCATGGAAGATGAGACAGCAACCGACGCAGGACCCAAGACTTTGATAATCAGGCCAACTGAAGGCTGCTGCAAGCAGATAACCCAAATGTAATGATTGCAACAGTGAATACACTCGAACATCTACATTTATGGTAAGTGTACGCAACTGTACTTTCTTGCAGCTTTGCTGGATGCCTTTTCCACTGCTTCTCAGGCTCCCGACTCCTATCCTCCTGGCCCCATAAAAACCTGGTAGGTTCTGTAAAGTGCAGGAGGACTGCAAGTTTCTTTATAAGTGTCCCTCTGCTGACCCCTTTGTGGTGAATGTGGTTTGTGATAAGCTTTCCAAATTGTTGGCAGTAGTTTAGTGGAAGGCGTCCTTTAAGGATAGCAGAACCATGGAGAGACTGGGTAAGAAGGTGTATACTTCTGCTACACTAGACTTTTGATCTGTTAACTATCAGACATATATGACTAAGGTACTCAAGCCTGTTAGGCTATTTCTGATCTCTGATTCAGAGAGGAAGGCCTCTGCTCTTGCTTTGCTTGAGGCGTACTCCCAGTTAGCTTGCCATTCCATTAAATGCAGCTGTGATGCAGCTGTGATGCAGCTAATGCTTCATCTAGCTCTGCTACTTTTGAATCTGTTTTGAGGAGGTATTCCTGGCTCAGACTTCAGCCTTTACCTGATGATATCAAGGATAAACTGATGGATGCTCCTCTGGATAATAAGCATATGTTTGGTGCTGCTGTTCCAGAGTTGTTTTAGTTTCTGTAAGAAAAGGGCAAGGCCTTACAGGAGTTGAAGCATATTTTTGTTTCCCCTGTGCCTATGTTTCTGGAATTATTCTTATAAGCCTGCGTTTGTAGACAGTCTTGCCCTCCCCCCAAAAGTAAAAAGGGTGGTAGAAGGGCTGCCCTGCTAAAGCTGTCCAAACATCTACTCAAAAGCCACCTTTTCCTGATAAACCAGGTGTTGTCTGACTATCCTGTTCTCAGTCACATTCCTCTTTGCATCTTTTCCTGTCCCTTCCTGTTTTGGTAAAGGTCACCTAGGATTCCTGGGTTCTTTCCATTATTCACCAGGGTTATTACATTGTTTGGAAATCTCTTTCCCTTTTTTGGTATTCCTCAGCCTCCTCAGGAGCAACTGCCCTTTTTTCCCAGAGGTGCTTCAGCGCTTGTTGGCTCAAGGAACAATTCAAGAAGTTCCAACTCCCCAGAGCGGGAAAGGTTTTTACTCCAGAATGCTCTTAGTCCCCAGGAAAGAAGGCATATGGAGTCCCATTCTGGATCTGACATTCCTACTGGGCTTTCATTTCTGAGGATGGCATGTCCGGACATCAAATTTTTGTAGTCTACTCTGTGTGTGGGAAGCGTACGTGTGACATACGGTGTACCCTTTGCAACTAAAAGGCTTTGGTATACTGGCCGGATGTCAGGCTGCCTCTGGCAGGGTATCCCTATTGCAAAGACTACTGTAAAAGTGAAGAGAAGGATATCTGCTATTGTGGTAAGATTCTACACAACTGTACTTTCAGTGTTCGTGTGAGAAATCTGACTCCTGTGATTAACAGGTGGTGGTTGGGCTGTGCTGGTTTGTGCTGCGTTCCCAGCTTTTAATACTGCAGCTAGAAATAGTCTTTTATGTTGTTCTTCTTTACCCACCTCTCTGACTTGTCTCAACAAAACACTGTATACAATGCAAAAATGCTGTACAGAACACCAGACGTTTACAGAAAATGTAATGCAGAAAAATTCAAAACCAAATAATATTTTGCTTCTTTGTGGCACTGAAAAGTTTTAATTAAATGGAAAGAGAACTAATTTTAAAGGAATACATGAGTGTTCATTGTGTTATCTTGTTCATTTGTATATGTAAACTAAGCTTGAAAGTCTTGTGTTGTTTAGATTCCAGGCTGCACTGTTTATTGGAGGTATGAAGCTGGCAATTTGTAACTGGTAAAACTGATATGACTGAGATAGAAGAAGGGATCTATGGTAAAAAAAAGTTGGAGAGAGAGGTGGAAGAAGTTTTTGAGATGATGCTGAAAGAACATAAAGTAGTAAGACTAATAGCATGTGTCATTGCTAAAGCCATTAATAAACTGAGTCACAAAGCAGTGTGGCATATTTTAGAGTCATATGGTATAAAAGAAAAAATGTTAATGGAATAAAAACATGTTATGAAAATTCATGGGTGTACAGGTAATAATAAATGGGTGGATGGGAAATAAGTGTTAAGAGAGGAGTAAAACAGGAATGCAAAATCACTATATGCTTATTTGTATTAGAAATGAATGCAGTAGTGCAGATGTGTTTATGACAGGAAGAAAGATTTGAGATGGTAGGAAACTATATTACCAATATTTATTAGATATGCAGATTATTTCATTGTAATAACAAAAAGGAAGGGATCAATAAGTTACCTTGACGATTGTCTAATTCAGGCAGAACGCCGGGACATACTTTTGAATCATCTGGCCTTCGTACAAAGGGTTCTAACTTGTCTGGGGTACACCATAAACAAAAAGAAATCACACCTGGTACCCTGTCAACAAATTATATTCCTGGGAGCAAGCTTGAATACAACTTCCCAGATGGCCTACCTCATGCCAGAGAAACAAATTCATTTGACAACCTACTTCAAACAAGTGGCCACAAAAACCCTGCTATCTGCAAGACAAATACTGCAAGCCTTGGGGTTCATGGCCTCCTGCATTCTTCTAATTCCATATGCAAGACTGCATATGAGGAAACTATAGTGGTATCTAAAAGCCTATGGTGTCAACACTCTCAGGATCTAGAAGCAATGATTCCTATCATAACTTGTCTATGCCTAGAGTTCCTTTGGTGGGCAGAAGCCTGCCACCAAAACAAGGGACTACCTCTCACACCACCCCCTGCCACCCAAATCATAACAACAGATGCATCAGACTATACATGGGGGGGCTCACCTGGCAGGAAAGTGCATTCAGGGCAAATGGAACCCAAGTCAAAGGCATCTGCATATCAATCAAAAAGAAATGTTAGCTGTACAGAATGCTCTGACAGCATTCAAGGACCACATTCTTCCAGGACAACTAATGGTAAAGACGGACAACACCACTGTTATGTGGTACATAAACAAGCAGGGGGGTACACATTCTTACCCCCTCTGCAGACTAGCCATGGCATTGTGGAACACAGCCTTGAGCTACCAAGTGCATCTACAGGCTCAATTCCTGTCAGGAAAGCTAAATACACTGGCAAGCGAACTAAGCAGAAATCTCATGGACCCGCACCAGCGGAAACTGGAACCAAAGACTTTCAATATGTTGATAAACAAATGGGGGAGCCCAGATATAGACCTGTTTGCCTCCCCCCAGAACTACCAGTTGGACAAATTCTGCACAAGGACTCCCTACAAACAAGCTTGGAAAGTGGATGCCCTGTCCTTCAACTGGAAAAATCTATCAGTTTTTGCCTTTCCTCCTCTGCCTGTCCTCTCCAAGGTACCACTGAAGATCAGACAGGAAAAACCAAGGATGATACTGATTGCACCAGCCTGGCCACACCACCACTGGTATCCCCTCTTGTGCAGTGTTTCACTGCTGGCTCCATGGGACCTGCCTCAGACCCCTACCCTGCTGCCCCAGCAGGAGGGCCAGATTCTGCATCCTCAACTTCAAACCCTGAACCTGGCCGCGTGGCTAATTACCTAATCTCTCCGTTACCATCCCTTCAGTAAACAAGTGTTAGATGTCATTTTGGAGGCAAGGAGGCCTAGTACTAGAAAATCTTATGCTGAAAAATGGAAAAGATTTTGTTCCTGGAACCAAACTCAAGGGGTGTGCACAGCAGTGCCCAATTTACCTCAGATTCTTCAATACTTAACTGAGATGCTTCACAAGGGCCTTTCTTTTTCCTCCATCAAAATTCATGCTTCAGCCATTTCAGCTCATTACAACACAGAACCACTCCTCTTCTCTCATCCTCTGCTCAAGCATTTCCTCAGAGGAGCCAAAAACTTAAGACCACCCAGGAGAGCCCCAACTCCAGCCTGGGACCTTAACTTTGGAAAAACTCACTCTACCTCCTTTTGAGCCAGCTGCAAGTGCAGAGTTAAAATTCCTTTCTTGGAAAACAGCTTTCCTTTTAGCAATCACTTCAGCAAGAATGGTATCTGAATTACAGGCCCTTATGGCAGTGGTTCATCATCTTTCATGCTAACAGGATGTCCCCCAGGACCAATCCCTCCTTCATGCCCAAGGTAGTGTCCATTGTGGCTCTTTATCAGTCCCTTTATTTGCCAACCTTCTTTTCTAATCCACAGAACAAAAGAGAATGGATACTGCACTCCTTAGATGTGCACAGACAACTTAGATTTTACTTGAACAGGACTAAACCTCAAAGGAAATCTGAACAACTGCTGGTGGCATTTGCTGCAGGGGCAGAGGGGAAGGCCATTTCAAAGCAAACCATTTCTAAATGGATATGCCATTGCATTCTTTTCTGCTATAAGCACCATGGAAAACCTATCCCCCAGGGGATAAGACCACTCTCAACCAGGGCTGCATCTACCTGTACAGCCTTTCTCAGAGGTGTCCATACCAGGGACATCCTAGAAACTGCTACCTGGAGTTCTGTACATACTTTCACCAAGCATTACCATTTGCCAAGTTTCTCTAAATCCAGAGCTGGCTTTGCCACTGCAGTCTTGCAGGGCCTTTTAGCTGGTCCTAATGCTATCTAAATTCCTCCTCCCATCCTTAGCTTTGGGAATCTACCCAAATGTGATACTTTTTTGTTGGAGGTGTAACTATATATATATATATATATATATATATTGCTTCCCATTATGGGGGCACCCGACATCTGGGGCAAGAAAACTGATAAAATGGTGTCGGTTGCATGCTTTATACCCCTGACTACCTGACGTCATGGAAGATGAGAGAGCAACTGATGCAGGACCCAAGACTTTGATAATCTGGCCGACTGAGGGCTACTGCAACCAGATAGCCCAAATGTGATGACTGCAACAGTGAATACACTCGAACATCTACATTTATGGTAAGTGTACACAACTGTACTTTCCTACAGTATGTTTAGTAGAGATAGATAAGACAAGAATGGAAAAACTAAAAAAGGAGGAGAATATAGACAAGTTCATATGAGGTACAAAAGATGTAAGGATTTGTTATATAACAGTAAAAAGAAAGAGGATAATGTATTAGCTGAAATAAATAGATAGTTATGGAAGAAAGGGTGGGGATTGAAGGCAAATATAAAATAAAAAAGAATGTAATATAGAATTGTGAATAGTTATTTTATGTTGACAATTTGTAAATAATTTTAAGTAGGACTAAAACACGAGTGTGTAAATTTGATTTTAATGCTTTTATGGTATAAAATGAATATAAAGTTAGTAAAGCACCTTAAACTCTTTTTGATAAGTGCTGTGGCGTCTTTTATATCCACCTGAGCTGCCACCAACTCAGGCAGATGGGGTCACTGTTTAATGTTTCATTCAAAGGACGGCAGAGGAGTGCAGCAGTTTAGAAGAAAGTTGAGTTACACATGAGAATAACTGGAGAATAAACTTGATGCATTAATTTAAATTTGAAAAAAATGTTCATCCTGATATCCTTAGTTGTGTCCTAATGCAGTTTGTTTTTCTGTGAGTTATTTAAAGTTTACGGCTGCTATTTATTTTTGTTGATTTTTTTTTTGTGTTTCTTTTATGTTGTAGGTTCCATTAAGAAATGACTATGGAACAAAAGTCAACCTGTTTTCACATTTGCATCAATACAGCAAGAAGATACCCCTGACGCAACAGACGAGGTATTTTCGTGAGACATGTACATTGTGTTAGGTGTTAGGATGGCATTTGTTAGTTGTATGTATTTTGATGATCGGCAAATGTGAAGTGCTTGGGAATGAGTAAGATGATGTGATGTTGTCAATCTCGTCTTTATTCTCTCTGGTGGGTCAGATCCGATCCATTGGATCCATCTCGGCCATTACATAAGGTTGAGGTTCTCAGCTAAGCTCGTGGGCATTTTTCCCAACCCATAACACAACTCCCTTACCACATCAGATCTCACTTGCCATGCAGTGGAGAGGTTCCAAAAGCTTGCTCTGGGCTAAGTGCTTTCAATTTTTATTTATCTTTCTTAACTTTGTATTAGTTTGCTTATAATTTGATAGTTACTCTTTTTCTACTGTCTTTTCTTAACTTAAATAGATAGCGATGTTCATCGTGCATACAGCTGCAGTAATCACAGATGGGTTTTCAGCCGTCAGGCGGTCCCTCGGTCGGCCGAATTCCAAAGTCTTGGTCCGGCGTCGGTTGTTGTCGCTTACTCTTCTGACATCAGGAAGGCCAGAGTATATAAGACACAGCCGACGCCATGTTCTTCAGTCTTTTTTGCCGCGCGGTGCCCGAAGCAGAAGCAGTTCGCAAGTGCCGGTCGGCCAGCTCCTGAATTATGTAAAATATTTGGAACCAAAGTCTTCATTAAAGCTAAGTACCCCGTTGGGGAATCTTTTCTTGCCTCAGACCGATGTCAGAAAAAGTTAATAATTGTATTTCTTGTGGGAAGCAAATACCGCATAAGGATTTCCATTCCCTTTGCATACCTTGTTTGGGCCCAGACCACGACGTCTCGGGCTGTCGCTTTTGCGCTACCTTCAATAAACGCACTATCAAGCGTCAGGCGGAGTTCGCCCAACACTTTTTTGGTAAAGCTTTTGACTATAAAATGTCGCCGGACACTCCGACTACCGTTTTATCCAAAAAACGCAAGGAAAAGGACCGCCAGGCGAGGCCCGTGGTCTCCACCGACACCACGCCGAAACAGGCTCCACGTGGTCCGGTTCTCAGTGAGACGCCTTTGCAGTCCCTGACTACCGACGACACTCCTTCGGCGGTGTCTTCTGTACCTGAGACCGCTGGTTCTTTGGCCCTTTCCCAGACTACAACCGAAGCCCCAGCTTATGTCGAGCCTACTAATGTGGACAGATCTACATCCACCCATGGTGTATTTAGGCCTTCATCCTCTTTTTCTATTAAGGCCTTTACTAAATCCAAAGCATCCAGGCATCACACTAGGCCTCCTGCACAAGGCCCATCTCCTGGACCCATGCCTAAGAAACACATGCTTAAAATGGCTGAGGATCTTATCACTCTTATCAGAGGTTCTCAGGCCCCTCCGGACAAGAGACCCAGAGTGGAGGAAGAATCCCCCTCTTCTGACCAGGGATCCATTTTATCAGAGCATTCTGATGCTGAGGAACACTCTTATTCCCCTTTTGAGGATTCGGATGCAGAGCAGTCTATTCCTTCTGTATCCCCCCCTGAGGATTTTTCTTTTGGGGAAACCTTGCACACCTTGAGGGAACACTTTCACTGGGAAGGCCAAGACTTTTCAGACTCCAAGAAAAGGCTTAGGGAATTTCTTTGGTTACCTCAGCATAGACCTCTGGCTATTCCCCCTGTTTTGGAGGTACTGGATGATGTCTATTCGGAGGCTTGCTTTAATCCTGATTCACTGCCTCCTGCACCAGTTAAGCCTGATAGATATTACAGAGTACCCAGTTCTCATCAATTTCTCTACAAAGGCCATAATGCAGACCCTGAAACCATTTCACAAGGCCCTAAGGGAATTAAGGCCTCCACTGCTAAGAATCCACTTCCTGCTGAAAGGGAATCTAGATCTCTAGAAAGGTGGGGTAAGAAGGTTTATACCTCGGCCACCCTAGCCATGAGGGCCTTAAACTGCCAGTTTCATATGATTAAATATCAACAGTTCCTGTTATCACAATTAAAAAACAAAATGTCTCAACCTGAACAACCAGATTTAAAAGAGTTACAGGATATGATGCATAGTGCAGAACAAGTGGGTAAACACACTTTACAATGTGGTTATGATGCCCTATTGGCCTCCAGTAGAGCGGCCGCTACAGGATCAGTCATTCGCAGACATGCCTGGCTTAGGGAACAAAATCTGCCTGATCATGTAAAAGCAAAACTTCTTGATGCACCTTTACAAAAGGATGTTCTTTTTGGTACTAATGCTGAGGATATATTACGAAAAATGGAAGAGAAAGCCAAATCTATGCAAACTGTCAAAGCTTTCTTACAGGTCCAGCCACCACGATTTAGCAGGAATTGGCCATCAAAAAACTGGTCCTTTCCAACCACTGACAAGCCCCAAAGAGGCAGATACAGACGTGGAAGGGGCAGAGGGCAATCACAAGGGTCATATAGAGGCAGACAATGGCAATCTCCAGCACCAAGAGGTGGTGAAGACAGTGCACAACAGTACAGGAAGCAAACTCAATGACTCCCTCATTTCCATGCCAAGCAAGATTCAACGGGCAGCACCTTTGGGAGGGAAACTAGCATTATTTGCAAGCAATTGGCATATTGTCACAACAGACAAATGGATACTGGACATTATAAACAGAGGCTACAAATTCCAATTTCACACTCTTCCAAAAATGAGAGGCATGCCAAACCTACCACAAAATCAAAGGGTAGAGGCACAACTGCAAATTACAAAGCTCCTAAACATGAGGGCCATACAAAAGGTACCTACGCACCAACAAGGTCAAGGTTTTTATTCAAGGCTTTTCCTGGTACCAAGAAAAGGAACCGACTGGAGACCCATTCTGGACTTATCCATCCTAAACACATTTCTACTCGTACCAAAATTCAAGATGCTCACATTACAGCAACTTCTTCCCATGCTGGGCAAGGAGTTTTGGCTGGTAACATTGGACCTCAAGGAGGCATACCTGCATGTCCCAATCAGACAAAGCTGCAGAAGATACCTCAGATTTCTTGCAGGTTCAATCCACTATCAATTCTCTGCATTGCCCTTTGGCTTATCTACTGCCCAGAGTATTCACCAAGTGCCTGGCATCAGTGATTGCCTACTGCAGACTTCAAGGGATACAAATTTACCCTTATCCGGACGACTGCCTGATCCAAGCGGACAGCAAACATATACTACTGAAACATCTGGCATATGTGACACGGTTACTGCTTTCTCTGGGATACACCATCAACAAGGAGAAATCAAAGCTAACACCTTCTCAGAAAATAACCTTCCTGGGTGCCAGCTTGGACACAAACACCCAGATGGCATACCTTCGCCAGAAAAACAAGGGCAATTATCTCAGTACTTCAAAATACTAGCGAAAAGTACCAGGCTTACTGCAAGGAAAATCCTGCAGGCTCTGGGATTCATGGCATCTTGCATTCTTCTAATCCCATGTGCAAAGCTGCACATGAGGAAACTTCAATGGTACCTAAAAATCTATGGTCTCAACACAGTCACAGCTTGGAAGCAATTATTCCAATAATTCCCTGTCTACAAAAGGAATTCCTATGGTGGGCCCAAGCATGTCAAGTAAACACAGGCCTCCCATTCTGCAAGCCTCAAGCAACACAAGTCATAAGCACAGGCGCCTCAGATTACGCCTGGGCGCACATGAAGGACAGGTGCATTCAGGGCAGATGGCCCCAAAAGAAAAGCACCTTCATATCAATCAAAAAGAAATGCTGGCAGTAATAAATGCAATTACAGCGTTCAAGGACTTCCTGCATCCAGGACAATTGCTCATAAGAACAGACAACACCACAGTAATGTGGTACATAAACAAACAACCGGGAACTCACTCATACCCCTTGTGCAGACTAGCCATGACTCTTTGGAACTTGGCTCTGGAAAGACAAATCGAACTTCAAGCACAGTACTTGCCAGGGATGGAAAACACACTGGCAGACACTCTGAGCAGAAATATGACAGATCCACACGAATGGAAGCTACATCCACAGGTGTTTACAGAGATAGTCCAAGCGTGGGGGAGGCCAGATATAGATCTTTTTGCCTCCCACAGAAACCATCAATTGAAAAGGTTTTGTTCAAGGACCTTCCATCCAAAGGCCTGGAAAGTGGACGCCCTTTCCTTCAGTTGGACAACATGGACAGTTTATGCATTCCCACCTCTGCCTCTTCTGCCCAAGGTACTTTTGAAAGCAAGAACAGACAAGCCGAGGATGATACTGATTGCTCCAGACTGGCCGAGGCAACACTGGTATCCACTCCTGAGGAGCCTAACACATACTCCTCCCTGGTCCCTGCCTCTAATACCTCTACTGCTGACGCAGAACAACTTCAAAACCCTCCACAGCCAGCTGAAAACATTCAACCTCGCTGCATGGAAAATTCCTTAACACCACATCAAACTCTACTCTCCAAGGAGGTGCAGGATGTCATTTTGGAGGCCAGAAGACCATCTACTAGAAAAGCTTACTCCGCAAAATGGAAGCGGTTTTGCTGTTGGAATGAGAAAAGAGGGCAGGACCCTAGAAAATTGAACTTGCCTCAGGTTTTACAGTACCTAGCTGAGCTACTGAGCAGTGGACTTTCATTTTCCTCAATCAAAATACATGCCTCAGCAATTTCTGCAGAATTCAACACGGATCCTCCTTTATTCTCACACCCACTCTTACGACAGTTCCTCAGAGGGGCTAAGAACATAAGACCTCCAAGGAAACAACCAATACCAACCTGGGATCTTAATTACATACTAGAAAAATTGACATTGCCTCCCTTTGAACCTGCTGCTTCAACAGATCTACAATATTTGTCCTGGAAAACAGCTTTCCTTCTGGCCATCACTTCAGCTCGTAGAGTTTCTGAGCTACAGGCCCTCATGGCGGTGCAGCCCTTCCTCATCTTCCATCAGGACAGGGTTTCCCTTTCTACCAACCCTTCTTTTATGCCTAAAGTGGTATCTAGGGTAGCCTTAAACCAAGCCATACACCTTCCTACCTTTTACCCTAACCCTCAAAACAAGGGGGAAAGGCTGCTTCACTCGTTAGACATCCATAGGCAGCTACGTTACTATTTGGACAGAACAAAGTCCTTCAGGAAATTAGACCAACTATTTGTGTCCTATGCTGTAGGGGGTCCAGGGAAACCTGTTACCAAACAGACCATTTCCAAGTGGATTGGTCACTGCATACGCTTTTGTTACTCCTATCATGGGAAACCTGTCCCTACTGGTATCAGATCTCACTCCACCAGGGCCACAGCCACCTCTACAGCCTTCCTCAGAGGTGTTCCTACTAAAGATATCATGGAGGCAGCCACTTGGAGTTCTGTACATACCTTCACAAAACACTACCATCTGCCCTTATATTCCAGAACAAGAGCAGGCTTTGCCACTGCTGTTTTGCAGGGCATTCTGGCTCAACCCAGTTCCTCATAGTACCTACCACCCTATGCATAGCTTTGGGACTCTACCCATCTGTGATTACTGCAGCTGTATGCACGATGAACATAGTACAGTTTTGTACCTACCATAAATGTAGATGTTCGAGTGCTAATACAGCTGCAGTACAGGTTTCCCTCCCTCCTTCCCCACTTGGTAAGGCCATGGGGCTTGAATACCTCTTCATACCTGCTGACTGGGTTATCCTGCTATGTTTTATTTGCTTACATTTGTGGATTAGCTTTATTTATGTATTGCCTTCCTTTTGGGGGGCACCTGACATCTGGGGCAAGAAAGACTGAAGAACATGGCGTCGGCTGTGTCTTATATACTCTGGCCTTCCTGACGTCAGAAGAGTAAGCGACAACAACCGACGCCGGACCAAGACTTTGGAATTCGGCCGACCGAGGGACCGCCTGACGGCTGAAAACCCATCTGTGATTACTGCAGCTGTATTAGCACTCGAACATCTACATTTATGGTAGGTACAAAACTGTAATTTTTCCCCACCCCTGTTATCACTCCTTTGTTAGAGGGTGTATAACTAGTCCATTTAAATTATAGGACTTTTTTCCCTTTTCCTCTTTCTCCTTTCCCTGTATCATCCGTTTAAATTAGAAGACAATTTAAAAAAAGAAAAAGCTTATCTTTCATATTTTTCTCTCTCTCTGGTGTGTTTGTGCCCTGAATTTCTCGTTATTGTATTTTTCCTTCATTATGTCACAAAAGCGGGAAGGAAAACCTGTCGGATTTGAAAAGTGTGAGAAATGCAGGAAGAAAATTCCCCTTAGCGATACACATACTTTGTGTGTGTGTCTATTGCTTGAGGCCTTCTTCACATTCAGGAAACGTGCTCCATATGTCACAGTTTTAATCAACAAGCACTTATGGAGTGGAAGAACAAATTTAAAGGGCTTAATAAAAAACCCTTTCTCAGAAGCAGTTTCTCCAGAGTCCTCAAAACGTTCTCAGAAGTCCTTAAAACACTCATCTTCGGATCTGAAATCTTCTTCAGAGCCAACTTAAAAAGCTCCAACAGAACCATTGGAGCAGACAGTTGTTGCTGTATCCAAGACCATCATGGAGCCATCTGAACCCTTGGCTCAGACATCGTTCGCTCCTACAGAACTGAGACACCAGAGCCGTTCACCCTCCTTAGAACCAAAAACTTCACGGCTCCCTTCTCCTCTACTTTCTAAGTCCAGATCTCCAACACTTTCCACTTTGTCTACCAGGAGCTTCTCCGATGAAGATGTGATGTGGATAGGGTTGTGTACAGGTTGTTAGAGACTCCGTCCCTGGCTAAACTTTTACTGGATCCGAGCCCAAAGGAACTGGACCAGACACAGCCCCTCTCTACGGTTCTTGCTCCTCCTCCTCCGATCCATTCCCTTGGTTTCAGAGCTGAAAGACTCCAATCTGCAGATTGTGTCTATATTGGCTCCAGGACCCTCTGTTTCCTCAGAGCTGATATCTAACCTGAGTGTTTCCCTCTGATTGGAGCAGGACACGTCTAGGAGCCGACACTCTCTGGTTGGATCCTCGGAGCGGGTTTGGATCTCTCCGGATCGGACTCTGTTTCTGGGGGTTTTGGCGTGGGTGAGTTTGGCTCCTACCTCAGCTTCACAACTTCTGTCCTTGGTGCCGAGGATACCTTTGGCTCTGACAGCCTCCTTGTCGGATCCAGGGGAGTCCTCTGAGTGGGGGCAGTCTGCATTCAAGGTTATGAGGAGGGTTTTGACTCCATCCCAGCCAAAGACACAACCTTTATCGGATCTTCCTCCCACTGCTAATCAATTCTCTTTGTCCTCTCACGTAACCCTTCCACAGGTTTACAAAGGCCCCAGGCCTCAGGATGTCCAGCAAGGGACTCTCCCCTCTTCTGAAACCTCCCCAGAGTATACCACTGAGGAGGTCCTTCGGAAGAGGACCTGCAAAAGGAAGCATCTTGACTCCCCAGAGGGAGTCTATCACTTCAGACACTTACCTTGATGATGCAGAGTATTCCCCACGGTTACCTCCTGAAGCTGTGTCTTTTGGAGACATCCTCAAAATTTTAAAACAGAGGGGTGATTGGCAGTCCACACCCTCTTCTGCTGAGGAGCCAGTTTACCTGAAGGCTTTTGGATCTCACCCTTCCACCTCTTGGTTGACCCTCCTTCTGATGAGCTTATGGACTTAATCTCTCGGAAGGCCTGTGAGGCCCCATATTCCATAGAGCCTACTCCTAGAAGGCCAAATAAATACATTACTGCTCCAAAAGATAAGGCTTTTCTAACTAAGGGTGTTGCAGTTGATTCCATGGTTGTGGTGGCGACCACTAAGAAGGAGCTATCTGAGACCAGCTCCTCTATCCATCCTCCTAATAAAGATTCCAGGACTATGGATAGATATGGAAAGTGTGTGATGTAATGTGATCCTATCTCGCCTACATTCATTACTGACGGGCTCGGAGCTGAGAATCGGCTCCGACTCGGTCGTTATAACTAGCACGAAGTCTCTCATTGGCTGGGCTAACCCTGTATCCCAGGATGCACCACGCCCAAACCCCCAGATCTTGTTTGCTGCTCCTAGAGTAATGACGTGGTCTCGACTTGGCTGTGGCTAAGTACCCTCTTTTTGACTTAATAACTGCTTGATTATTTCCAAAAAGCTATTGTAATAGCTATGTTGTCTGTTGTTTCCCTTTTGAGATTGAGTGCGTTTTTTTGTGTGGTAATCCTTTTGTTTGGCGGGCTAGGTCTGCTTAAGTTAGAGGGCCTTTGCCCTATCTTGTGTTTTGTGTGGTAATCCTTCTGTTTGGCGGGCTAGGTCTGCTTAAGTTAGAGGGCCTTTGCCCTATCTTGTGTCTTTAGTGTTCAGGCATTTAAGTTAGAGCCCTTTCCACCCTCCCTCCTTGTGTTGCTGAGTGTGCGGTCGTGTTTACTTATGTCTGGCAAGGAACAAAAAGAACATAAGCCATCTGGCTTTAATAAATGCGCCAAATGTGCGTATAAAATGTCTTTGACTGATGGCCACACCATCTGTGTTTATTGTCTTGGTGCCATACACTTGCATGAATCCTGCAGTGTTTGTCATGCCTTCTCTTCCAGGGTTTTACAGGAGAGAAAAAATAAACTTATCCTTAAGGGTTTGATTAAACCCTCCTTTGAGGAAACTTTGGCGTCTTCTCCCCCCTCAGAGAAATCCAGGTCTAAGACAAAAAAGAAGTCTCCGGCTCCGGCTAGTTCATCGGAGCCTCCGGAGAAAAGGTCAAAAGCTATATCTCCTTCCTCGGCTCCACTGGTCTCGGAGCCGCAGGTGGTACTGTCTAAGGCTATGTCTCCTTCCTCGGCTCCACTGGTCTCGGAGCCACAGGAAGTCTTGTCTGTTTCGGGGTCGGCTTCTTCGACTCCATGGTTGTCTGCTCCAAAGGAGGTTGCGGTGGTTCTCGAGCCTGCTTCGGCTCCGATCCCTTTGGAGCCGACTCAGAGCCGATGTTCATCGTGCATACAGCTGCAGTCACCACACTTGGGTTATCCTGCCGTCAGGCGGGTCCTCGGTCGGCCGAATTCCAAAGTCTAGGTCCGGCGTCGGTTGTCGCTTCTTCCCTGACGTCAGTGCGGCAGGGGTATAAAAGAGGCAGCCAACACCATTTTCTTCAGTCTTTCTTGCCGCACGGTGCCCGAAGCAGAAGCAGTTCGCAAGTGCCGGTCGGCCAGCTCCTGAGATTCTGAACAGTATTTCAGCGAAGTCTTCTTTAAAGCTAAGTACCCGTTGAAACTTTTCTTGCCTCAGACCGATGTCAGACAAAGTTAATAATTGCATTTCTTGTGGGAAGCAAATACCGCATAAGGATTTTCACTCTTACTGTATACCTTGCTTAGGGCCAGACCACGACGTCACGGCCTGCCGTTTTTGTGCTAGATTTAACAAGTGCACTATTAAGCGCCGGGTGGAGTTCGCCCTTCATTATTTTGGCAAAAAATATAATTATATCATGTCGTCGGATACACCGATGCCAGTTTTAGGCAAAAGACGCAAGGATAAGGATAGGCATCCGAGGCCTGCACCGAGTACTGAGATCATGCTTAGGCCGAAATTTTAGCGAGGCCTGCCATTTCTGAAGGCGTTTTCAGGCCTACCGCCTCCCCTGTCAAATCATTCACTAAGTCTAAAGCTGCAATGAAAGTTAAAAAACACGGTCCTCAGACCCCCTCTCAAGGCCCCATGCCTAAAAAACAGATGCTTAAAATGGCTGAGGATTTGATTACTCTCATCAGGGGTTCTCAACCCCCCTCAGACAAAAGACCCAGGTTGGAGGAAGACTACCCTTCCTCAGACCAGGCTTCTATTACTTCAGACCATTCTGAGGACCAGGATTACACCTATTCCCCATTTGAAGATTCTGATGCTGAGGAGTCCATTCCCTCGGTCTCCCCACCTGAGGACTACTCTTTTGGGGAAACTCTGCATACATTGAGAGAGCACTTCCACTGGGAATGCCAAGATTACTCAGATTCCAAGAAAAGGCTCAGGGAATTTCTACTACTTCCCCAGCATAGGCCCCTGGCTATTCCTCCTGTCTTAGATATTTTGGATGATGTGTACGCAGAAGCCAGTCTTAATCCAGACTCATTACCTCCAGCCCCTGTTAAACCAGACAGGTATTACCGGGTTCCTGATTTTCACCAGTTCCTTTATAAAAGCCATACTGCTGACCCAGAAACAATTTCACAGGGTCTTAAGGGGATTAAGGCCTCTACTGCTAAAAACCTTTGCCTTCAGAGAGAGATTCTAGAGCATTAGAAAGGTGGGGGGGAAGGTGTATACATCAGCCACTTTTAACCATGAGGGCATTAAACTGTCAATTTCATATGTTAAAATACCAACAGTTCTTGCTATCTCAGCTGAAAGGAAAAATGACACAAACAGAACAACCAGACTTGAAAGAGTTGCAGGATTTGTTGCATGGAGCAGAACAAGTAGGGAAACATACCTTGCAGTGTGGTTTTGATGCTTTAGAGGCCTCATGCAGAGCTGCTGTCATGGGGTCTGTCATACGTAGACATGCTTGGCTCAAAGAGCAAACCTTACCAGATCATGTCAAAGCAAAGTTATTAGATGCCCCACTACAAAAAGATGTATTGTTTGGTGTAAAAGCTGAGGAGGTACTAAAGAAAATGGAGGAAAAAGCGAAATCTATGCAAACAGTTAAAGATTTCTTGCAGGTGCAGCCTCCACGCTTCAGCAGAAACTGGCCTTCAAAAAATTGGTCCTTTCCAGCCACGGACAGACCCCAAAGGGGCCGATACAGACACCCAAGGGGTAGAGGACAACCTCAAGGATCTTACAGAGCTAGACAGTGGCAAACACCAGCTCCCAGAGGTGGAGAAAATAGACCACAGTCATTTAGAAAACAGATGCAATGACTTTCCCCTATGTCTGCCAAACAAAGATATAATGGCAGCACCTTTGGGCGGAAAACTGGCCTTATTTTCAAAAAACTGGCACATTGTTACACAGGACAAATGGATTCTGGATATTATAGACAGAGGCTACAGGTTCCACTTTCACACCCTTCCAAAAATGAGAGGCATGCCAAACCTGCCACAAAATCAATGGACAGAGGCACAAAGGCAAATTTCCGCTCTCATGGATATGAAAGCAATTCAAGAGGTACCTGCAAAAGAACAAGGTCAAGGTTTTTATTCAAGACTATTTCTGGTACCAAGGAAGGACAAAGATTGGAGACCCATCTTAGACCTATCTATTCTAAACACATATCTAGAGGTACCAAAATTCAAGATGCTCACATTACAGCAACTTCTTCCCATGCTGGGCAAGGAGTCTTGGCTGGTAACGTTGGACCTCAAGGAGGCATACCTGCATGTCCCTATCAGACAAGATTGCAGAAGATACCTCAGATTTCTTGCAGTTTCAACCCATTACCAATTTTTGCATTGCCCTTTGGCTTATCTACTGCGCCCAGAGTGTTTACGAAATGCTTGGCATCAGTAATTGCCTTCTGCAGACAGCGGGGAATCCAAATCTACCCATATCTGGACGACTGCCTGATCCAAGCAGACAGAAAGGACCTTCTATTGCAACATCTGGCGTTTGTAATAAAACTGTTAAACTGCCTGGGGTACACAGTGAACAAAAAGAAATCAAAACTAATACCTTCTCAACAGATAACTTTCCTGGGTGCCAGCTTAAATACAACAACCCAGATGGCCTACCTCACGCCAGACAAACAAGGGCAACTGTCTCAATACTACAACAAAATGGCAACTTTAACCAGGCTAACTGTAAGGAAAATCCTGCAGGCTCTGGGGTTCATGGCATCTTGCATCCTACTAATACCATTTGCAAAGCTGCATATGAGGAAACTACAATGGTACCTAAAAAACTTATGGTCTCAGCACAGCCACAGCTTGGAAACAATTATACCACTCATTCCATGCCTTCAAAAGGAATTTTTGTGGTGGGCTCAAGCATGCCAAAGAAACACAGGTCTTCCTTTCTGTTTACCACAAGCAACTCAAATCATCACAACAGATGCCTCAGACTACGCCTGGGGAGCACACATGGCAGGTCAGTGTATTCAGGGAAAATGGTCCCAAAAAGAGATGCACCTACACATCAACCAAAGGATGCGAGCCGTGCAAAATGCTCTTATGACCTTCAAAGACCTACTGCATCCAGGCCAGCTATTAATAAGGACAGACAACACCACAGTCATGTGGTACGTAAACAAACAGGGGGGAATGCATTCATACCCCCTGTGCAGGCAAGCCATGACCCTGTGGAACACAGCACTGGAATTACAAATTCAACTACAGGCACAATTCCTGCCAGGGAAGGAAAACACACTGGCAGACAACTTAAGCAGAATTATGACAGACCCACACGAATGGAAGCTGCATCCTCAAGTCTTCTCAAAGATAACTCAGGCATGGGGACAGCCAGACATAGATCCATTTGCTACCCACAGAAATTGCCAGTTGGAAAAATTCTGCTCAAGGACCTATCATCCACAGGCCTGGAAAGTGGACGCACTCTCTTTCAATTGGACAACATTGACAGTCTCTGCCTTCCCGCCTCTACCTCTACTGGCCAAAGTCCTATTAAAAACCAGAGCAGAGAGGCCACAAATGATTCTCATTGCTCCAGACTGGCCACGACAGCACTGGTATCCTCTCCTAAAAAGCCTGTCACACACACCACCATGGATCCTTCCTCAAGTTCCTCTTCTGTTGTCCCAGCACAACTACAAGACCCTTCACAGCCAGCTCAGAACTCTAAATCTAGCTGCATGGAGAATTCCTTAATTTACCAACAAACTCTCCTCTCCAAGGAGGTACAGGATGTCATCTTGGAGGCCAGGAGACCCTCTACTAGAAAAACATACTCCGCCAAATGGAAACGTTTTTGTTCCTGGAATCAAGCAAAGGGTCAGAATCCTCGGGTAATAAATATACCTCAGATTTTACAGTACCTAACTGAGATGTTAAACAGTGGCCTCTCCTTCTCTTCCATCAAGATCCACGCTTCAGCCATTTCAGCACAATACAATACGGATCCTCCTTTATTCTCACATCCTCTATTAAGGCAGTTCCTCAGAGGGCAAAAATATAAAACCCCACGGAAACCACCAACTCCAGCTTGGGACCTCAACTTCGTATTGGAGAAGCTGACACTGCCTCTTTTTGAGCCGGCTTCTTCAGCAGAGCTACAATATTTGTCATGGAAAACAGCCTTCCTTCTAGCTATTACCTCAGCACGCAGGGTTTCGGAGCTACAGGCCCTCATGGCTGTGCAACCATTCATCATTTTCCATCAGGACAGGGTTTCCTTACGAACCAACCCTACCTTCATGCCAAAGGTAGTATCCAATGTGGCTTTGAATCAGTTTATTCATTTACCTACCTTTTTATCCAAATCCACAGAACAAAGGAGAGAGACTACTACATTCCTTGGACATTCACAGGCAACTGCGTTATTACTTGGACAGAACAAAGTCATTCAGAAAATCTGAGCAGCTCTTTGTGTCCTATGCCACAGGTGCTCAAGGAAAGGCTATTTCCAAACAGACTATTTAAAAATGGATAGCCCACTGCATACGCTTTTGTTATTCATTTCATGGAAAATCAGTGCCTGTATACATCAGATCCCACTCAACCAGGGCTACAGCTACCTCAGCAGCTTTCCTCAGGGGGGTCCCTACCAAGGACATTTTGGAAGCAGCTACTTGGAGTTCAGTGCACACTTTCTCCAAGCACTACCACCTTCCACTATACTCAAAATCTAGAGCGGGCTTTACCACAGCAGTCCTGCAGGGCATTCTAGCCCCTCCTAATTCCTCTTAGTACCAGCCACTCTTACTTAGCTTTGGGATTCTACCCAAGTGTGATGACTGCAGCTGTATGTACGATGAACATAGTACAGTTTTGTACCTACCATAAATGTAGATGTTCGAGTGCGCATACAGCTGCAGTCTAGGTTACCCTCCCTCCATCCCCTCTTAGGACAGGACTTATGACAAACACCTTTACATACAACCTATTTGGGGTATTCCTTTATGGTGTATTTGCTTGCAACTACTGTTTTGATTTACCTACTTATGTATGTTTGCATGACATCATGATGTTCATCGTGCATACAGCTGCAGTAATCACAGATGGGTTTTCTGCCGTCAGGCGGGTCCTCGGTCGGCCGAATTCCAAAGTCTAGGTCCGGCGTCGGTTGTTGTCGCTTTCTTTCCTGACGTCAGTGAGGCAGGGGTATATAAGACACAGCCGACGCCATTTTCTTCAGTCTTTTTTGCCGCGCGGTGCCCGAAGCAGAAGCAGTTCGCAAGTGCCGTTCGGCCAGCTCCTGAATTTACGAAAAATTGGAAACCGAAGTCTTCTTTAAAGCTAAGTACCCCATTGGGGAAACTTTTCTTGCCTCAGACCGATGTCAGAAAAAGTTAACAATTGTATTTCTTGTGGGAAGCAAATACCGCATAAGGATTTCCATTCCCTCTGCATACCTTGTTTAGGCCCAGACCACGACGTCTCGGGCTGTCGCCGGCGCTACTTTCAATAAACGCACTATTAAGCATCGGGCGGAGGTCGCCCAACACCTTTTTGGTAAAGCCTTTGATTATAAAATGTCGTCGGAGACTCCGACTACCGTTTTGTCCAAAAAACGCAAGGACAAGGACCGACACGCGAGGTCCGCGGTCTCCACCGACACCACGCCAAAACCGGCTACACGTGGTCCGGTTCTCAGCGAGACGCCTATGCAGTCCCTGACTACCGACGACACTTCTTTGGCGGTGTCTTCTGTAACCGAGACGGCAAGTACCTCGGCCCATACCCAGACTACAACCACCGAAGCCACTGTGAGCGTTGAGCCTCCTAATGTGGACAGGTCCACTTCCACCCATGGTGTCTTTAGACCCTCATCTTCCTTTTCCATTAAGGCCTTTACTAAGTCCAAATCAGCCAGGCATCCCAAGAGGCCTGTTGCACAGGGCCCATCTCCAGGCCCCATGCCTAAAAAACAGATGCTTAAAATGGCTGAGGATTTAATTACTCTTATCAGGGGTTCCCAACCCCCTCCAGACAAGAGACCCAGAGTGGAGGAAGATTCTCCCTCTTCTGATCAGGGCTCCATTTTTTCAGAACATTCTGATGTAGAGGAACACTCTTACTCCCCTTTTGAGGATTCTGATGCAGAGCAATCCATTCCTTCTGTATCTCCTCCAGAGGATTTTTCTTTTGGGGAAACCTTGCACACCTTGAGGGAACACTTCCATTGGGAAGGCCAAGACTTTTCTGATTCCAAGAAAAGACTTGGGGAATTTCTTTTGTTACCTCAACACAGACCTCTGGCGATACCTCCTGTCTTGGACATACTTGACGATGTTTATTCGGAGGCTTGCCTTAATCCGGATTCCCTGCCTCCTGCCCCAGTCAAGCCTGATAGGTACTACAGAGTTCCTAACTCTTACCAATTTCTTTACAAGAGCCATAATGCTGACCCTGAAACCATTTCTCAAGGCCCCAAGGGAATGAAGGCCTCTACTGCTAAGAATCCACTTCCTTCCGAAAGAGAGTCAAGATCCTTAGAAAGGTGGGGAAAAAAGGTATATACCTCGGCCACCCTAGCCATGAGGGCCTTAAATTGTCAGTTCCATATGCTTAAATGTCAGCAGTTTCTGTTATCACAATTACGAAATAAAAAGTCTCAACCTGAACAACCAGATTTAAAGGAGTTGCAGGATATGATGCATAGTGCAGAACAAGTGGGTAAACACACCTTACAATGTGGCTATGATGCCCTAGAGGCCTCAAGTAGAGCTGCTGTTACAGGATCAGTCATTCGTAGACATGCATGGCTTAGGGAACAAATCTTGCCTGATCATGTGAAAGCTAAACTACTAGATGCTCCTTTACAAAAGGATGTGCTATTTGGTACTAATGCTGAGGAGATACTACGGAAAATGGAAGAAAAAGCCAAATCTATGCAAACTGTCAAAGCTTTTCTACAGGTTCAACCACCACGTTTTAGCAGAAATTGGCCTTCTAAAAACTGGTCCTTTCCAGCCACGGACAAGCCCCAAAGAGGTAGATACAGGCGCACAAGGGGCAGAGGACAGTCACAAGGATCATGTAGAGGCAGGCAATGGCAAACTCCAGCACCAAGAGGTGGCGAAGACAGTGCACAATAATACAGGAAACAAACCCAATGACTTCTTCCTTTCCATGCCAAGCAAGTCTCAGCTGGCAGCACCCTTGGGAGGAAAGCTGGCATTATTTACAAGAAATTGGCATATTGTCACAACAGACAAATGGATCCTGGACGTTATAAACAGAGGCTACAGATTTCAATTTCACACTCTTCCAAAAATGAGAGGCATGCCAAATCTGCCACACAATCAAAGGGCAGAGGCACAACTACAAATTTCAAAGCTCATAGACATGAAAGCTATTCAAGAGGTACCGACTCACGAACAAAGTCAAGGTTTTTATTCCAGGCTATTTCTGGTACCAAGGAAAGGAACCGACTGGAGACCCATTTTGGACTTATCCATCCTAAACACATTCTTACTCGTACTAAAATTCAAGATGCTCACATTACAGCAGCTTCTTCCCATGCTGGGCAAGGAGTTTTGGCTGGTAACATTGGACCTCAAGGAGGCATACCTGCATGTCCCAATCAGACAAAGCTGCAGAAGATACCTCAGATTTCCTGCAGGTTCAATTCACTATCAATTCTCTGCATTGCCCTTTGGCTTATCTACTGCGCCCAGAGTATTCACGAAATGCCTGGCATCAGTAATTGCCTACTGCAGACTTCAAGGGATACAAATTTACCCTTATTTGGACGACTGCCTGATCCAAGCGGACAGCAAACACATACTTCTGGAACATCTGGCTTATGTAACACGGTTACTGAATTCTCTGGGATACACAGTCAACAAAGAGAAATCCAGGCTAACACCATCTCAGAAAATAACTTTCCTGGGTGCCAACTTGGACACAAACACCGAGATGGCCTATCTTACGCCAGAAAAACAGGGGCAACTAACTCAGTACTTCAAAATACTAGCAAATTGTACCAGGCTTACTGCAAGGAAAATCCTGCAGGCTCTGGGCTTCATGGCATCTTGCATTCTTTTAATCCCATGTGCAAAGTTGCATATGAGGAAACTTCAATGGTACCTAAAAAACCTATGGTCTCAACACAGCCACAGTTTGGAAACAATAATACCAATAATTCCATGTTTGCAAAAGTAATTTCTATGGTGGGCCCAAGCATGTCAAACAAACACAGGTCTCCCATTCTGCAAGCCTCAAGCAAATCCAGTCATCACAACAGACGCCTCAGATTACAACTGGGGTGGTGCACATGACAGACAGGTGCATCCAGGGCAAATGGTCCCAAAAGGAAAAGCACCTTCACATCAATCAAAAAGAAATGCTAGCAGTGATAAATGCATTTACAGCCTTCAAGGACCTCCTGCATCCAGGACAATTATTGATAAAAACAGACAACACCACAGTAGTGTGGTACATAAACAAACAAGGAGGAACACATTCATACCCCCTGTGCAGACTAGCCATGACACTTTGGAACTTGGCTCTGGAATGGCAAATCGAACTTCAAGCACAGTACTTGCCAGGTTTGGAAAACACGCTGGCAGACAATGTAAGCAGAAATATGACAGATCCACACGAATGGAAGTTGCATCCTCAAGTGTTTACAAAGATAATCCAAGCATGGGGAAGGCCAGACATAGATCTCTTCACCTCCCACAGGAATCATCAATTGGAAAAGTTCTGTTCAAGGACCTTTCATCCGAAGGCCTGGAGAGTGGACGCCCTTTCATTCAGTTGGGCAGCATGGACAGTGTACGCTTTCCCACCTCTGCCTCTTCTGCCCAAGGTGCTCTTGAAAGCAAGAGCAGAAAGACCGAAGATGATACTGATTGCTCCAGACTGGCCAAGACAACATTGGTACCCACTCCTGAGGAGCCTAACACATACTCCTCCCTGGTCCCTACCTCTAATGCCTCTTCTGCTGACTCAGCACAGCTACAAAACTCTTCACAGTCAGCTGAAAACACTCAATCTCGCTGCATGGAAAATTCCTTAACACCACAACAGACCCTACTCCCCAAAGAGGTGCAGGATGTCATTTTGGAGGCCAGAAGGCCATCTACTAGAAAGGCTTACTCCCCAAAATGGAAACGGTTTTGCTCTTGGAATGAGAAAAAAGGCCAGGACCCTAGAAAACTGAATTTGCCTCAGGAGTTACAGTATCTAGCTGAGCTGCTGAACAGTGGACTTTCATTTTCCTCCATAAAAATCCATGCCTCAGCCATTTTTGCAGAATTCAACACTGATCCACCCTTATTCTCTCACCCACTCTTAAGACAGTTCCTCAGAGGGGCTAAGAATATAAGACCACCAAGGAAACAACCAATGCCAACCTGGGATCTTAATTACATTCTAGAAAAATTAACATTGCCTCCCTTTGAACCAGCTGCCTCAACAGATTTGCAATATTTGTCCTGGAAAACAGCTTTCCTTCTGGCCATTACCTCAGCTCGTAGGGTTTCGGAACTACAAGCCCTCATGGCTGTGCAGCCCTTTCTCATCTTCCATCAGGACAGGGTTTCCCTTCGAACCAACCTGTCATTTATGCCTAAAGTGGTATCCAGGGTAGCTTTAAATCAAGCCATACACTTACCTACCTTTTACCCCAATCCTCAAAACAAAGGGGAAAGGCTGCTACACTCCTTAGACATCCATAGACAGCTACGTTATTATTTGGACAGAACAAAGCCTTTCAGGAAATCAGAACAACTTTTTGTGTCCTATGCTGTAGGAGCTCAAGGGAAGCCAGTTACTAAACAGACGATTTCAAAATGGATAGGCCACTGTATACGGTTTTGTTACTCCTATCATGGAAAATCTGTCCCTACAGGCATCAGATCCCACTCCACCAGGGCCACAGCTACCTCTACAGCCTTTCTCAGAGGAGTTCCTACCAAAGATATTTTGGAGGCAGCCACTTGGAGTTCTGTGCATACCTTCACAAAACACTACCCACCTGCCTTTATATTCCAAAACTAGAGCAGGCTTTGCCACTGCTGTGTTGCAGGGCATTCTGGCTCATCCCAGTTCCACCTAGTGCCTACCACCCTGTGCGTAGCTTTGGGATTCTACCCATCTGTGATTACTGCAGCTGTATGCACGATGAACATAGTACAGTTTTGTACCTACCATAAATGTAGATGTTCGAGTGCTAATACAGCTGCAGTACAGTTTTCTCTCCCTCCTTTCCCCTCTTGGTAAAGGCCTAGGGCTTAACCCCTCTTCATACAACCTGATTGGGTTATCCTTCTATGATATATTTGCTTGCAACTACTGATTTTTGATTATATTGCATTGCATGGATATAAATATAATTTATGTATTGCCTTCCTTCTGGGGGCACCTGACATCTGGGAAAAGAAAGACTGAAGAAAATGGCGTCGGCTGTGTCTTATATACCCCTGCCTCACTGACGTCAGGAAAGAAAGCGACAACAACGGACGCCGGACCTAGACTTTGGAATTCGGCCGACTGAGGACGGCAGAAAACCCATCTGTGATTACTGCAGCTGTATTAGCACTCGAACATCTACATTTATGGTAGGTACAAAACTGTACTTTTTGCCTTCCTTTCTGGGGGCACCTGACATCTGGGGCAAGAAAAACTGAAGAAAATGGCGTCGGCTGCCTCTTTTATACCCCTGCCGCACTGACGTCAGGGAAGAAGCGACGACAACCGATGCCAGACCTAGACTTTGGAATTCGGCCGACCGAGGACCCGCCTGATGGCAGGATAACCCAAGTGTGATGACTGCAGCTGTATGCGCACTCGAACATCTACATTTATGGTAGGTACAAAACTGTACTTTCCCCCAGTCTTGTCTCGCTTCCGACAGAGAAGGTTTCTCGTCCCCTTCTGTCTCCTCCAAGTCCTCCAGGCTGTCGGATTCGGATGTGGATAGGGTGGTCCAGAGGCTCCTCCAGTCGCCAGTGTTAACTAAATTATTTTTGGCTCCAGCCCAGTCGGCTCCGGAGCCAGCCACGATATCGGTTCCGTTTCTGCCTCCTCCGACAACCTCAGTGTCGTCGGAGCCAGAGTCTGCTGACTCAAGTGAAGTCCTTGGGTCGGCTTCGAAACCTCCTGCTAGTCTTTCGGATCCGACCTCAGCTCCAACCTTTTCCATCCCTTCTACAGGTTTCGGTACTCGGGTGTCCTCAGTCGCACCCGAGGGGGATACATCAGGGCTTCTGGTTTTGGCTCCGAGTCTCCCCTTTGGTGCTTCGGCTAGGGGTACCCCGACTCCGGTCATGGTCTCGGAGGCAGGTTTTTCGTCCGATTCTGGTGGACCTGCCTTTGAGGCTATGAGGAGCGTGCTGGCCAAGTCCATAGTGACTTCACATGAATCGGCAACTCCATCCCCAGATGCTGCGACTAGAGCTTCTGGTGCCCCCCTATCTCTGGACAGCGGGGCTCCTAGGCCTGAGGATACCTCCATGTGTGGTCCCCTGCTTTCTGAGGGCCCTTCAGAGTCCGTGCCTGAGGAACCTCCCAGGAAGAAGTTGTGTAAGAGGAAGCATGTAGACTCCCCAGATGAGTCTGTCACCTCGGACACCGACCTCGATGATGCAGAAGGGTCCCTGAAGTTGTCCTCCGATGATGTCTCGTTCTCCGATATCCTGGAGATCTTGAGACAGCGGGACGACTGGCCATCCAAAAACCCTTCTGAGGAGGAGTCGGTCTTCCTCAAAGCCTTCGGAGCCCAGCCTTCCGCCTCCTGGGTGTCTCCACCCTTCGATGAATTATTGGAGCTTATTTGTCGAAGGGTGTGGGAACACCCTGACTCTGTGGAGCCAGTTCCTAGCCGCCCCAATAAGTTCTTATCTGCGCCTCCTGGAAAAGAATTTTTGACCAAGGGAGTACCTGTAGATACTATGGTGGTGGTTTCTGCCACTCAGCAGGACGTGGCAGAGGCTTCTACTTCCATCCATCCTCCTAATAAGGAGTCTAGGAGTATGGATAGGTATGGGAAGCATACCCTGTCTTCAGCGACCTTTACCTTGCGGTGATAGCAGATGCATGGAAATTGAGATCTACAAGATGTAAACCATACATGAGCTCTTATAGTGCTGATACAAGTATACCTTATGATACAAGTATTGATAGAAATAAGTTTAGAATAGTTTTTAGATTTGCAAGTGACATCAATAAGTATACGGAAATTATTAAAAAGAATTGGCACTTATTACATGAAATACCAGGTCTGGTTTCCACAGTTGGTGACACCCCAAACTTCAGTTTTAGAAATAATGTGTCTTTAAAGCAGCAGCTCTGTAATAGAGAACATCAGTCTTTTAGAAAAAATCTCTCAAACAGACAGGGCACCTTCCCGTGCAGGAATTGTGCTGCTTGTCAGCATGTCTACACTAAAAATGAGTACATTCATCCTGTGAAATGTTTTAAACTTTATACAAAGAATTACTATGATTGTAAAAGTGTCGATGTTGTTTATTTTTGTTTTTGCCAAGCATGCCTATTATGTAGGCAAAACAAATAGGAGTTTTAAAGAAAGAATGTTAGAACATATAAGGGACATACGGAACCAGAAGCAATCAAATGCTCTAGCTAATCATGTCCTGAATACAGACAGTAGTCATTGTTTTAAATTTTTAATCTTACAACAAATAGTAAGGACAAACAGAGGTGGTGATGTAGAAAACCACAGTGAAGAATTAGATCAACAATGGATCACTAAATTACAAGCAGATAGATATCCTGGTTTGAATGGCTGCACCTCATTAGTTCCTTACCTTAAGGCAAGGCGCCTTAAACACTAAATATGAGTTTTTTTATATATTTTTTATTGTACTATTATGGTTATGTTTGCACAAAATGGGTGTTTATATGTATATATATATATATATATATATATATATATATATATATATATATATATATATATTTTAATAACCATCAGGGATGACATTCCCCCCCCTTTTTTTTTAAATATTATTGTGTGTAAATACATACCTTTCTATATATTTTATGCATTTTTCTTATGGATATCGATATATGTTCTTATGTTAGTGGAGTAATATCTCTTTAAATTGTGATGTCATACTAATTGTCCTAGTATTTAACCAAGCATCAGTTGTAGTGATGTGGTCTGATGAAGCAACATTAAGTTGTGAAAGTGCTTACCGTTTGTCTTCTGCAATAAAGTACAGTGACTGATTTCCAGTGTGTTACTTTGGTGCCTTAATTTACTTTTGCTGTCGGGTAACTTGCCTGAGACGTTGGCCCAGTCTGTTAACGCCCAGCTGTCTACCCTTTCTTCCATCGTCAACTCGTCCATGAGGCTCATATCTTATGCAGCCGAGGGGGCGGGTAGAGCAGCAAGTTCGGGCGTAGCCCTTAGGAGGCAAGCTTGGATGCGCTTGTGTCATTTTGCGGAGGCTTTCAAGTCTTCTTTCACGGACGCCCCATTCGACGGGTCCTCCCTTTTTGGACCCGAAGTGAAAGACACCCTCACTAGATGTGAGCAAGAGAGTAAGACTTTGTCTGCCGTTGGGGCCCGTTTTTCGCTTCCCACTAGACCTTATCCCAAGGCTCAGAGGGGAGGGAAAATTTGGTTCAGAAAGTCTCAAAAGTCTTCCCCTGTCCATCAAAGTGACCCCCCCCCCTCCAGAGGCAGAGGAGGGGGGAATTTTAATGGAAGGCATCGCCCTAGAGGTGGTGGAGGCCCCCGTAATACAGGAGACTGCGAGTCCTTTCGTGGTTCCTCCTACCAACGTACCTGAGGGATTACCCGACTGTGCGTCTCCGGAGCCAGTCGGGGGTCATTTTTCGGAGCATCTTCAGGCCTGGGAGTCCATCACTCAGGATCGATGGGTTCTTCTTATCATCACCGGAGGTTACACCATTCCCTTTATCTGTTCCCCCCCCACCATCAAGGAAAATCCTGGATGTTCCACCCAGTCAACGGGATCAGGCAGCAATAGAGGTCTCAAAGCTGCTAGAAAAAGGAATCATCCAACCAGTCCCCACAGACCAGATCAGATTAGGAACTTACTCAAGATTATTTTTGGTGCCAAAAAGTACAGGGGACTTGAGACCCATTCTGGATCTCAGCCATTTAAATCACTTTGTAAAGAAGTCCAAGTTCCGAATGGTCACGTTGCAATCCATTTTCCCCTTGCTGGAAAAAGGAGTTTGGATGTGCTCCATTGATCTCAAGGATGCCTATTATCACATCAAGATAAACAAGGCTTCCAGGAATCATTTACGCTTCCGGCTGGGAGCCAGTCATTTTCAATTCCGGGCCCTGCCCTTTGGTCTCACCACAGCCCCCAGGGTGTTCACCAAGTGTCTGGCAGTGGTGACAGCTCACCTGAGACGTCTAGGATTCCAGGTGTTTCCTTAGCTAGATGACTGGCTCCTCACCGCCCCCACCAGGCATCTACTTGTTCAAGCCACGAGAGCTACTGTCGAATTGGGCCATCTACTAGGGATTTCATTCAACTGGGCAAAATCTGTATTGCTGCCATCACAGCGTGTTGCTTTTATCGGCGCAGAGCTAGACTCTGTAGAAATGCGAGCTTTCCTACCGGCAGAGAGAATAAAAGTGTTACAGGCCCAAGTTCTGGGTTTACTACCCCAGGAAAAGGCCCAAGCCAGGATGGTTCTTCAGTTGTTCGGATCAATGGCGGCTACCATTCTTCTAGTTCTTCTAGCCAGGTTACACATGCGAATACTTCAGTGGCTCCTTTCGGCCCAGTGGTCATTATCAGGAACGTCCCTTATCCCATCTGATTCTCATCACGGAGAGATGCCGGCAGGATCTGCATTGGTGGCTTCTCTCGTCCAACCTGAATCAAGGGAGATCCTTGAGCCATCCATCCCCTATTGCCACAGTAACCACGGACGCCTCCCAGATAGGGTGGGGGGGGCATTATCTGGGCGAGACGGTTCAAGGTATGTGGCAAGACCACGAGGTTCACTTGCATATCAATGTTCTGGAGATGAGAGCGGTGCTTCTAGCGTTGCAGGCACTTCACAGCTCCCAGGGGAACTATTGCAATTCTTTCCGACAATATGTTGGTTGTCTGGTATCTGAACAAGCAGGGAGGAACCAAGTCCTACGCCCTTTGCAGGGAGGCCATGAGAGTGTGGAATTGGGCGATCGCTTCCCAGCTTTCTAGTGGCAATGCACATTCCGGGGAAGTCCATTGTGATAGCAGACAGGCTGAGCAGAGCTATTTTGATGCCTCACGAGTGGTCCCTGAACGATCGAGTGGCTGCTCAGATCTTCTCCAAGTGGGGTCTTCCCTGCTGCGACCTCTTTGCCAGCCCCCTGAATGCAAAGTGCAGCAGTTTTTTCACTCTGATCCCCCCACAGGGGGAGTCACCCAGGGATGCTCTAGTCCACAGTTGGCCCTCCGGTCTGCTCTACGCCTTGCCGCCGGTCCCTCTTCTGCCAAGAGTGATTCAGAAGGCTACCTGCTTGGGAAGCAAGATGATTTTGATTGCACCACTCTGGCCCCGTCAAGTTTGGTTCCCCTTCCTTCGGAAGTATGCAGTGGATGGTCCTTGGATTCTGGACCCAGCTCCAAACCTATTGACTCATCAGTCAGGACAGCTCCATCCATCCCTACGAACTCTCAAGCTCACTGCCTGGCTTCTCCACTTCCGACCTTAGTCAGACAGCATATCCTTACCCTGGAAGTAGTACATATTCTTTCCTCCTCCCACAAGTCTTCTACTAGGAAAATATACTCTAGTAAATGGAAGAGATTTGCAATTTGGGCTCAGCAACGTGATCTTGATCTCCTTACAGCCCCTGTGTCGGCGGTGTTAGATTTCTTAGCAACACTATTTAGACAGGGTTCGGCTGCCTCCACTATAAAGGTTCAGTTGGCAGCAATCTCTAATTATCATGTTGCATATGAGCCTTCCCTCATGGGTCATAAGCTGTGTAAAGCTTTTCTGAAAGGAGCCTGGTTGTTTCGCCCTCTGGTTTCGCAACCCGTTTTGCCATGGGATTTAAATGTGGTGCTCAGAGCTTTAACGTCTTCTCCCTTTGAGCTGGCAGCCTCTTGCGAATTGAAATTTTTGTCATGGAAGACTGCCTTTTTGGTAGCCATAACTTCAGCCAGAAGGGTTTCGGAGCTTCAAGCCCTTTCTGTTAAACCTCCTTATTTGATTTTTCATAAGGACAGAGTATCTCTGAGACTTAATCCTTCCTTTCTCCCTAATGTCTCTTCTGCCCTTTGTCTCCACCAGTCTATTGGGCTTCCGGTCTTTTTTCCACAGTTTTCCAACAAAGCGGAATACAAATTTCACCAGTTGGATGTGCATAGACAACTGAGGTTTTATTTAAATAGGACACAACAGGAGAGGAAATCAGATCAGTTGTTTGTGTCCTTTTCGGACAATAGAATTGGCAGATCTGTAACTAAGGGCACCGTAGCTAAGTGGATTAGGGACTGCATCTCATTTATTTATGCATTAGCGGGTAGGCATCTTCCCTTTCCAGTTAAGGCGCATTCTACCAGGGCTATGTCAACTTCAGTGGCTTTTCATGCTAGACTATCCATAGATGAGATATGTGCAGCGGCTACTTGGACTTCTCCACATACCTTTATTTCTCATTACAAACTGGACGTGGCCTCTAGAGGTCGGGCTTCCTTTGGTTCCACAGTGCTCAGGAGTGTTTTCCAGTGAGCCTCCCAGGATTTAGGTGCTAGGGACACTGTCCCGTCAGTAATGAATGTAGGTGAGATAGGATCACATTACATCTTTTAGTTATGTGCTTACCATAACGATAGATGTATGTGATCCATCTCGCCTACATTCTTACGTACCCACCCTCCTTCCCCCTACCTGTTGGACTTGGAGGAAACTTGTATTCTGATCCCTCTGAGGATATTATTTTTTCTCTTCTCTTATATGTATACCCTTGTGGTGTGGTGTATGTGGGAAGATATTATTGGGGCAAACAAGATCTGGGGGTTTGGGTGTGGTGCATCCTGGGATACTGGGTTAGCCCAGCCAATGAGAGACTTCGTGCTAGTTATAACGGCAGAGTCGGAGCCGATTCTTGGCTCCGAGTCAGTCAGTAATGAATGTAGGCGAGATGGATCACATACATCTATCGTTATGGTAAGTACATAACTAAAAGTTTTCGTCAGCGACCTTTGCTTTTCGGTCTCTGAACTATCTTACCCATTTCAGCAGACAACAGAGGGACCCGTTAAAAGAATTTAGACTCCGTTCAAGGAGCTGTAGCTGATGCAGTAACAGATAAAGTTAATGCTTAGCTCGGCACCCTCAGTTCGGTCATAAACTCTTCCATGAGGTTTATATCTTATGCGACAGATGGAACGAGTAGGGCTGCAGGTTCAGGTATTGCTCTTAGGAGACAGGTCTGGATGTGCCTTTGTGACTTCATGGAGCCCTTCAAGTCTACCTTCATTAACTCCCCTTTTGATGGCTCTTTTCTTTTCAGGCCTAAAGTGAAGGAAAAGCTCACCAGGTGTGAACAGGAAGGCTAGACCCTGTCTGCTGTTGGAGTACATTTTTCCACACCTAAGAGACCTTTTCCAAAGGGTCAAAGAGTTAGTGGGAAGATGTGGTTCAGAAAATCCCAAATGTCTTTCTATGACACACAAGGTGAAAGTTCCCCCCAGGGGCAGAGGGGGAACTACAATGGTAGATGCTGCCCTCACGGCTGAGGGGGCCTTCTCAGGGCTCCAGAGAATCTTTCTTTGGCGGGCCCTTTCAGCATTCCTGAAGGAGTGCCTGATTGCTTGCCTCTGGAGGCAGTAGGGGAAGATTGTCTCTGCAACAAGAAACCTGGCAAAAGATAACTGACAAATGGGTGCAGAACATAACATCAAGGGAATATATCATTCCCTTTCCTATCTTGTTCCTATAAACAGATCAGTTCCAGATGTTCCACCCAGTCAAAAGGAATATGCAGCCTCAGAAGTTCAAAAGTCGCTAATAGAGAGTCATCCAAGAAGTCCCTGCTGGCCAGAGGGAATCCAGAATTTACTTGAGGTTCTTTTTATTTCCAAAGAAAACAGGGGACTGGAGACCCATTCTGGATCTCAACAATCCAAACACATATGTCCAGAAATCCAAGTTCCGGATGGTAACACTGCAGTCGATACTTCCACTTCTGGAAAAAGACAATTGGATGTGCTCCGTAGACCTTCAGGATGCATACTACCATATTCTAATGAACAGGTGATCCAGAAGGTTCTTATACTTCCGGCTAGGAGACGGTCACTTCCAGTTTCGAGCTCTAGTGGATGGCATTACTGGCAGCTAACTTGAAATGCAAAGCATTACGTGTGTTTCCATATCTGCACGACTGGCTCATTATCGCCCCGACCAGGCATCTCCTTCAGCAAACCAGGACTACACTCTACAACTTTGTTCCTTTCTTGGAATTACCATAAATTATGTCAGTCCTTGATATTCATAGGAGTGCAGATAAAGACAACAATTATGTCAGCAAAACTTTCCAAAGACAGGGTACACAACCTTTGACATTATGTAAGGATGCTGATCAGGAAGAAACAGGCTTCTGCCAAACTAGTTCTACAGGTTCTAGGCAATATGGCAGCTTCAGTTGTTCTGATACCACTAGTTTGGTTTCATATGATAATCCATCAGTAGTTGCTTTCAACACGGTTGTCGTTTCTGGATCTTCCGATGTTGCACAAGATTGTAATAACCGACTCGTGCAAAAGGGACCTTCAGTAGTGGCTCAACTCTCCCCTAGTTTCTTACGGCTGCCCCTTTATTCCCCCTCAGACCCAAGCTACAGTGACCACAGATGCGTCCCAGAGAGGGTGGGGGGCATTATCTGGGAAAGACATTCCAAGGCATTTGGCAGTGACATAAGGCTGATTTGCACATAAATGTTCTGGAGATGATGGAGGTGCTCTTGGCATTGCAAGCATTTCAGGACTCCCTCTCTCTAGGTACAATAGCAATTCAGTCAGGGAACATGTCTGTAGTCTGGTACATAAACAAGGAGTACCAGCTCTTGCCCCCTTTGTCAAGAAGCCCCGAGGGTCTGGCAATGGGCAGAGGCCTCCAACCGCTTTCTTATAGCAATGCACATTCCGGGGATATCCAGCATGATTGCATACAAACTAAGCAAAGCCATTTTGTAGGCGCACGAGTGGTCCCTCATCAGAAAGTTGCCGAAGAGATCTTCCGGAAATGGGGCCAGCCTTGCTGTGATCTCTTTGCGTCACCCATCAGTGCCAAATGCAGCAACTTCTTTGCTGTGGTCCCCCCAATGGGGGAGTTACCAAAGGATGCACTTGTTCACATTTGACCCCTGGGACTTTTTTATGCTTTTCCACCAATACTTCTAATGCCAAAGGTCCTACAGAAAGCAAGCTTGTTGGAGACCACAATGATTTTAATTCCCCCTATTGGTCTTGACAGATATGGTTCTACTTTATTCGGCCTCACATGTAGGAGGGACCGTGGATCCTGGACCCAGCTCCGGATCTACTGACTCATGCATCAGGAATGGTTCATCCCAGTGTAGACAGTCTCAAACTAACAGCCTGGCTGCTCCAGTTCTTATGATAGCCAGGTTTCCTCTGCTTTGTTCTCCAGTTAAACGCATGTTGCTGTCTTCCCACAAAAAGTCTTCTTGAAAATTGTACAAAAGCAAATGGCAAAGATTTGTAGCCTGGTCCAATCTTAATCAGATCCATTCACAGCACCTTTACATTCTGTCTTAGAATTAGCCTAGTTATTCAGTGAGGGAACTGCTGCAGCTACTGTTAGGGTTCAGTTAGCAGCGATCTCAAATTTTCACATAGGAGATAATGGTTCTGCTTTAATATCAAACAGATGTTGTAAAGCATTCCTCTGGGGAACGACCTTAATTTGCCCTCCACGCAGAAACCCTGTTCCGCCTTAGGACTTGAATTTTGTGTTGTCAAAGATGGTCTCCCCTCCATTTGAACCTTCTGCTACATGCAAGTTGAAATATCTCTCATGGAAAATGCTCATTTTAGTAGCTGTTATTTCAGCAAGGAGAGTTTTGGAGTTACAGGCCTTATCCTCCAATCCTCCATACATAATTTTTCACAAGCACAGTCTCTTTACGTAGTAACCCTTTCTTTTTACCTAAAGTTGTTTCAGAGAGTAACCTCAGTCAGTCTATTAGTTTACCAGTGTTTTTTTCAAATTTTCACAACAAGGGGAGTACGCTTTGCATCTTCAAGATCAGTGGTGCACAACGTCCGGCCCAGGAGCCAAAAATGCCATCCGACCCCCAGAGAGTAACCAAAAAATTAAAAAAAAAGTGAAAAAATAATATGCCTTACTCCAGTCATGCAAACTTTCCAGCACATGCTTACTTACTAATTGACTGCATTTGCACACACCTCTAATTTTAGCTGCGGAAGTAACTATTCTTTCTTGTTTATAAATTAGTCTGTAAATGTAAATAGTAGTAACTTTCTGCAAGAGTTTGTAATAAGTCATGGCTGCAAGCTAGAGTAAAGTTAAATGCAAAGCTGATGTAGAAAACAGGCAATTTCATGACTGCTGTCTTAAGTAAAAATGCCAGTCACCTATACCTATTGCTAACTCGTAACGTCTTACTATGTTTCGAGGTGGCCCGCAGATGCATTAAGAATTCATGTAGTGGCCCTCCCCACAAAAAGGTTGTGCACCACTGTTCTCGATGTTCACAGACAGTTACGTTTCTATTTGCACAGAACATCAGAAATTAGAAAGTCAGATCAACTTTTTATTTCCCATTCAGAAGTTAAGAAAGGCCAACCAGTCTCTAAGGTAACTTTATCCAGTTGTCTTTCACAATGTATGTCTTTCATATTCAATTCTAACAACAAAACCATCTCTAATCCTATCAAGGCTCATTCCACCAGGTCAGTAGCCACTTCTGCAGCTTTTCAAGCCAGATTACCTTTGGACAGCATCTGTGCTGCAGCAACATGGGCTAAACCTCATACCTTCATTACTCATTACAAACTGGATTTGGCCTCTAGGAGTAGAGTATATTTTGGTTCTATGGTTCTGAGGAATATTCTTCCATGAGCCACCCAAAAATCAGGTAGCTAGTGACGCGATCCCACTAGTGAAAATAAAGACGAGATTGACAGCATCAGGTAAAGAAGTTATGTTATTACCATAACATTCCATGTGTGTTGTCCATCTCATCCTTTATTCTCACATCCCACCCATCATACCCACCTTCCTACTCTCCTGGGAGACAGAGTAGCTCTAATTGGATCCTTATAGGACTCTACAGCCTCATAAAGAATGTATTTTTAGTGTGCTTATGCAAGATATAATTATAATATTTCTCCTTGTTACTCCTTGAGGGCAAACAAGATCTGAGGTGGTAAGAGAGTTGCATTATGGGTAGGACAATGCCCAAGAGCTTAGCTAAGGACCTCGAGCTTATGTAATGGCCGAGATGGATCTGATGGATCAGATCCAACCCGACCCACCAGTGAGAATAAAGGACAAGATGGACAACACACATGGAACGTTATGGTAAGAACATAACTTTTTTCTTTGAATAACCATTAAAGTTTGAAATTTGAAAAACAGAAACACTTGCACAGATAACATTTGTGTGGTTCATCATTCAGCTGCTGTTCCCTACTAACTGGTAAGTTTTCAAAACTACCTGTCATTCTACTCTACTTCTGTATGCATATTATTGGATTTTCCTTTGCCTGACAGAATATCATCTTTATTGTCTACAGCATTTCTCCAGTGCCTTTTCTGTAGCAGTCACCACCCTTTCCATAAAGACAGTTTCTGTAATATCCCTTTCACTTTGTCCCTTTTAAATTCTTGTCAGAATTACTACTGGATTTATTTATTTTTGTATTTTACTTCCATTAGGGATATCCCATTCTGTATACAAGTAGCTTATTTTTATAGACAAGTGTATACAGTTAAACAACCACAAAACCCACGGCTGTCATTACTGAGGGGGAGAAAAAGAAAAGGAAAAAAATACATTGCCAACCTGAACTGTAATGTCTTACATTTAATAAGGCCTCCCCTGAGTTTATCAGTACATTTCTAAATAACATATGTTTTGTATGAATAAACAACATTGGTTTGAAGTCTGATATTTTAGGTTTGTTACTGCAGTATTTAATTATAAACACAAACTATTAGTTTGTACTAATAAGTAACATTGTATGTTCATCATATTGCTCACTTCTACAGTAGCCTTAGTTGTATGGGTTGTATCATGCCAAGGATACAACATCTGGCAAGTTTCCAAAGATTCAGGACACCCTCCCATGCCCAAACTGTCAGGCAGCTTGAGCTGAGCTAACGAAAATCAAATTTGGGCGCAAAGCCCTTCAAAGATTTACTGCCGCCAAAGTGTGTGCTGCTATGCTTTTTTTGAGGCTCGACGGTCAGCTTGTGCTTTTCTTTGCTAGGCAGTTAAGTTCCCTTTGGGGGGAAAACTTATACTTTTAAATGGAGCACTTTTTATGTGTCAGTTTAAAAGACATGTCAAGTAAATGAAAATGTTTTTTTTTTCTGTGGAGAAATTGTTTACTTTTCTTTTGTGGAGCTGATGTGATGCTTTAAAATGCCTTTAGCTGTGTGTTGTTCTGTCAAAAAAGTAACTTTTTTGGACTGGAGTTCTTTACCGGCAATTGCTGCTTGTCTTCTCCAGGAAAGAAGCACCATTGTCAGCATGACCATGAAATGGGCTACCAGTCCCACTGTCAGTCCTTCTTCCAGCCACAAAAAAAGAAAAAGTTAAGCAAACAGCCTTTGTCACCACAGTAGGCTAGCATTTTGACTCAGCTGCAGGTGGGTGACTTTGCTGTGACCACTTGTTGTACCTCAAACCACTCATCTTTTACCACAGATCCCTCTGGTCGAACACTTAGCCACTGTGGAATGGGGGTTAGCCACTTTCTCTGTGGCTGTTGGGGTCCCCTTGGTGGGCAAGGGGGAGCCCCTCTTGTTGGTCCTAGGAGAGGGAACAGGTAAAATTTCTCTCTCATGTCAGAGTGCTGTGCCCATCCCAGGGGAAGCAGCTGCTGCCATTAGTAACACAGTTGGCCTCATTTTGCCTGCCAAAAACAAACAGAAACCAAGCATGTATTTACTTCTTATCAAATTTCTTTGGATAGAAGTAGTTTACTGGGTCTAGCTGAGGGTTTAATTCAGGCTGTTGATCCTTCTTATAAAGTAGTTTCTGGTAAAAGAAAGAGAGATTCCTCTTATCCTGAAGAGATTCAAGATTCTGAATCTGAACAGGAAGATACAGGGACAGATCCAAGTTTTTTTCCCCTCAGATTTCTGATTCATACTCAGAGGAGGGCTCAGCTTCTGATTCTCTCTGTGGGGGTTTTCTTTTTCTGAGATTATTCATACCTCTGAACCGTACCAAATTCCTCAGTATTTACCTGTTTTGAGGGCAAAATAATGGGGTGTCATGAATTCCAGAGTGGCCCCCCTCAATTCCCGATTTTTTTTAATTTCCGTTTTTTTTTTTTGTCCAAGTTTACAGTTCCTGCTGATATCACCACGCATCACCAGAGTATCCGCAGTGTCATCAACTTGCAGAGGCGTGTGTGATAACAGCTTAATAACTTCTGCTAGTAATCCCAGCAGCAGCAAGTGGAGGAGTTAATCTGTGCACGGTATTTCAGTTCCAAATTTCCACATGTTCTTCTTGTTTCACTGTTGTAGTCATCACATTTGGGTTATCCCTGCCAGAGTAGCCCTCGGCCGGCCCAAATACCAGAGGCTTAGTATTTCTGCGTCGGTTGCTGTCGCTTCAGGACTGACATCAGGTCGTCAGCAGTATAAAGCAATGCAGCCAGTGCCATTACAGCAGTCTTTCTTGCCGCGGAGCCCGAAGCAGAAGCAGTTTGCACAAGTGCCGGTCAGCCGCTACCTGAGTTTCATCTTTTGAATTGAAGCTGAAGTCTTCTAAAGCTAAGTACCCCGTGGAGGTCCTTTTTTCTTGCATTAACCAATGTCAGAAAAAGTTAACAATTGTCTCACCTGTGGAAAGTAAATACCACACCGAGACTTTCATTCTTACTGCGTCACTTGCTTAGGCACAGACCATGACGTTCTCCGCTGTCGCTTTTGTGCTTTGTTCAACGCCAGAACTATACGTCATTGGGGCCCTTATTGTAGCTAGATATTTTTGCTTATAGTCCTCAAATTCCTATATGGCTTCAGTAAGCCATCCGACAGCAGATCTTCCGAAAAAACGTAAGGATAAAGACAGACCGACCGCACAGGTCCAAACCTACCGGCGACACTTCCGTTAAGCTAGTTGTCAATTCTCCGGTCCTCAGTGATGTGCTTTCGCAGCTCCTGATGCCCACTTCTGTGGAGTCGCAGGCCGCTACCGAGACCCTTTTGGAGTCTGGTATGCTGCAAAAATCTTCTTCGATTAAGGACCCCGTGGTTGTCTCTCCTTTGGATGGGTCCAGAGCCGCTGAGCAGGCACTGGCTTCCGAGGAAGTACTTTGCACTGTCGATTCTCGACACAAACCAATGACTTCTTTTGTGTCTACCGTTCTTTCCAAAATGACAGAGTTTCTAAGTCCCAGGGTATGAACTACACCCAAGAAACCGACGACCCACTCCCAGGCACCTGCTTCCTTGCCCCAGTATCAAATGCTTAAAATGGCGGAAGACCTTATCATGCTTATCGGGGGAAGCCAAGCTACCCTTTCCAAAAGAAAAAGAGATCTGTCCCCAGTAGTTTTGTCTGAGCAGGAGTCTGAAGACTCTGATGCATCTGAATATGAAGACATGCAACCCCTTTCAGCTTATGAGGATTCTGATGCAGAGGATTCCATTCCTTCAGCCTCTCCACCCGAGGACTTTTCCTGTGGGAAAACCCTTCATACCTTATGGGAGCATTTCCAGTGGGAATGTTAGGACTACCCTCAGTCTGAAAAGAGACTCGGAATTCTTAGATCTCCCACAGCTCAGACCCCATGGCCATTACCCCAGTCCTGGATGTTGTGGACGATGTTCTCTTGGAATCCAGTTTGACTCCTGACACCCTACCTCCTGCACCCAGAAATTACAGAGTTCCTGACTCACAAAAAATTATTTTCAAAAATCCTACTGCTGACCCTGAGGTAATTTCTCAAGGGGCTAAAGGTATTAAAGCAACCTCTGCTAAGAATCCCACCCCCTCAGATAAGGATTCCCGAGCACTAGACAGATGGGGTAAAACAGTATACACCTCTGCTACTCTTGCTGTCAGAGCAGTAAATTGCCAGTTCCATATGCTACAATTTCAGCAACATACCATGGAACTCCTCAAACAAAGTGTCTTCCTTTCCTGCTTCTGCAGAATCTAAAGAGTTACAGAGTTAATGAATTCTGCAAGTCAAGTAACTAAGCACACCTTACATTGTGGTTTTGACACCCTAGAAGCTTCTTGCAGGGCAGCAGTCATCGGTTCTGTCCTTAGAAGGCATGCATGGCTTAAGGAACAGCCCTTCGCAGGCCATGTTAAATCTAAATTGTTGGATGCACCCTTGCACAAAGACTACTTATTTGGCATTAAGGCAGAGGAGGTCTTAAAAAAGATGGAAGAAAAAGCTAAATCTATACAGACAGTTAGGGATTTCTTACAGGTCCAGCCACCCAGGTTCAGTAGGCATTGCCCCTACAAGCACTGGTCCTTTCCTGCTCCCACCAGGTCAGTTCAGCCCAAACCCAGTGGAAGCAGACCCCCCCCCCCCGACAGCAGCCACAGGGAATGCAGAGATCAAAACAGTGGAATTCCTCCACTTCAAAAACAGGGAGTTCTAAGCCACCCCCTCATGGTAAGAACTCACAATGACTCTCCTCCACCACCCCCTCCCTCTGCTCACCTTCACTTACCCCTAGGAGGAAAACTCTCCTTTCACGCAAGCACCTGCGCCACCATTACCAGCGACTGCTGGGTCCTCAACATAGTGTCCCAGGGATACAAATTTTCTTTCCACACTCTTCCAACCCCAAAAGGGTTCCCAGATCTACCTCAAACCAATGGGTAGAGGCTCAAAAGCAAGTTCTTTCCCTGCTCTCTATGAGGGCAATAGAGCACGTTCTTGCAGAACAGAAAGGCCAAGGTTTCTACTCCAGACTTTTTCTGGCATCCAGAAAAGAGGGCACCTGGCATCCCATCCTCGATCTAGCCATCCTAAACACCTTCCTGGTGATACCAAAATTCAAAATGCTCACCCTCCAGCAACTGCTACCCATGCTCTTTTATCAGGGAATCATGCAGGAAATACCTACGTTTCAGGGCAGGATCTCTGCATTTTCAGTTCTCTGCACTTCCCTTTGGCTTATCTACTGCTTTCACAGTTTTCACCAAATGTCTGGCTCCGGCCATTGCCTTTGCTGACAAAGGAATATTCAGATTTACCCATATTTAGACAACTGCCTAATTCAGGCAGACAGGAAAAGCTGCTGAAGTTCCTGGCCTTTGTAATGTCCCTACTGACTTCCATACGGTACACTATCAATGAAAAGAAATCCAAACTAGCACTCACCCAAAGGATTATATTCCTGGGAGCAAGTTTGGACACAGCATCCCAGATGGCATTCCTTACACCAGAAAAACAAACTTACCTGACAGCTTACTTCTCGCAACTAGCCACCAGACCCCAGTTATTTTCAAGGAAAATCCTGCAAGCTGTGGGGTTCATGGCATCTTGCATTCTACTCATTCCATATGCCAGACTGCATGTGAGGAAACTTCAATGGTACCTAAAAAGCTTTTGATGTCAACACTCTCAAGACCTGGAAACTCATGCCCATGATGTCTTGCCTCAGGAAAGATTTTCTTTGGTGGGCAGCAGCATGCTCCCACAACAAGAGACTACCTTTCTCACCAACCCCCGCTGCCCAGACCCTCACCACAGACGCATCAGACTATGCCTGGGGTGCACACCTGGACGGCAGGTGCATACAGGGCCAGTTGAGCCCACAGCAAATCCATCTGCACATCAACCAAAAAGAGATGTTAGTTTTCCAGCACGCATTGACAGGTTTCCGGCCCCTTCTCTCCCCAGGGGCTCTCCTGATCAAAACAGACAACACCACTGTGATGTGGTATATCAACAAGCAGGGAGGGACTCAGTCCAACCCTCTCTACAGGCTGGCTATGACCCTTTGGCACACAGCCTCTGCCTTGAAACGACACCAGTTAGCACAATTCCTGCCAGGTTCTCTAAACTCTATGGCAGATCACTTAAGAAGAAGTCTTCTGGACCCACACAAGTGGCAGCTAGACAAAAAGAACCTTCACCCTAATAACTCAGAAATGGGACACCCAAAAGGTCAACCTCTGTGCCTCCCACTCCAATCATCAGCTCAGCAAGTTCTGCACCAGGGAGCATCACAACATGGCTTGGAAAGTGGATGCCCTGTCCTTCCCCTGGGTCAATCTATCAGTCTGTGCCTTTCCACCTCTACCTTTCATTGCCACTACTGCGCAGCCTGTCTCCACTGCCACCATGGCATCTCACTCAGACCCCAATCTTTCTGACACAGAGGGAAGGAGAATTCATGCATCCCCAATTGCAGACCCTCAGTTTGGCAGCTTGGCTTATTCCCTAACCACTGAACAATCTGCCAACTTCAGTAAACAGGTACTAGATGTTATATGTGAGGCCAGATGTCCTAGCACTAGAAAGTCTTATGCTGACAAATAGAAAAGGTTCTGGACCTGAATTCAGGCTAAGGGAGCCGATATGGCACAACCTTCCTTCCCTCTCATCCTAGATTACCTAGCTGACCTGCTACACAGTGGTCTCTCTTTTTCCTCTATTAAAATCCATGCCTCTGCTATCCCTGCTCCTTTCCCCACTCTGCAGCCCCTCTTCTCACACCCTCTGATCAAATAATTCCTAAGAGGGGCTAGCATCTTGAGGCCACCGAGAAGAGCACCTACCCCAGCTTGGGACCTTAACTTTGTGTTGGAAAAGCTCACCCTGCCCCCTTCGAACCAGCATCTTCAGCAGAGTTAAGATTTCTCTCCTGGAAGACCGCTTTTCTTCTGGCCATCACTTCAGCCAGAAGGGTCTCTGAGCTACAGGCACTCATGGCTGTGGAGCCCTTCATCATCTTCCATGCTGACAGGGTTTCCCTCAGGACTAACCCATCCTTCACGACCAAAGTGGTGTCCAGTGTGGCTCTCAACCAATCCATTCATTTGCCCACCTTTTTCCCTAACCCACAGAACAAGGGGAAAGGATCCTGCGCTCTCTAGATGTGAACAGACTGCTCAGAATCTATCTAGACAGGACTAAACCATTCAGAAAGTCTGATCAATTGCTGGTTAGCTTTGCTGCAGAGGGCAAAGGCATCTCCAAACAAACAATTTCTAAGTGGAGAGCACACTTCATCCATTTTTGTTACAAGCAACACAGAAAGCCTCCCCCTAAGGAGGTCAGGACTCACTCCACAAGAGCAGCCTCCACCTCTGCAGCTTTTATCAGAGGAGTCCCCCCACCTGGGACATCCTGGAGGCTGCCACCTGGACATCTGTTCACACTTTCACCAAACATTACCACCTGCCTATCTTCTCCAAATCCAGGACAGGCTTTGCCACTGCAGTCTTGCAAGGCATCCTAGCCAGCCCCTTGTCTCCTTGACTGCCTTCACCCTTTTTCTCAGCTTTGGGAATCAACCCAAATGTGATGACTGCAGCAGTGAAACATGAAGAACATAGTGCAGATGTTCATCGTGCATTACAGCTGCAGTAATCACATATGGGTTTTCAGCCGGCAGGCGGTCCCTCGGTCGGCCGAATTCCAAAGTCTTGGTCCGGCGTCGGTTGTTGTCGCGTACTCTTCTTACGTCAGGAAGGCTGGAGTATAAACGACACAGCTGACGCCATCTTCTTCAGTCTTTTTTGCCGCGCGGTGCCCGAAGCAGAAGCAGTTCGCAAGTGCCGGTCGGCCAGCTCCTGAATTACGAAAAAGTTTGGAACCGAAGTCTTCATTAAAGCTAAGTACCCCGTTGGGGAATCTTTTCTTGCCTCAGACCGATGTCAGAAAAAGTTAATAATTGTATTTCTTGTGGGAAGCAAATACCGCATAAGGATTTCCATTCCCTTTGCATACCTTGTTTGGGCCCAGACCACGACGTCTCGGGCTGCCGCTTTTGTGCTACCTTCAATAACGCACTATCAAGCGTCGCGGAGTTCGCCCAACACTTTTTGGCAAAGCGTTTAATTATAAAATGTCGCCGGATACTCCGACTACCGCTATGTCCAGAAACGCAAAGAAAGGACCGTCAGTCGAGAACTGCGGTCTCCACTGACACCACGCCAAACAAGCTCCACGTGGGCGGTTCTCAGTGAGACGCCTTTGCAGTCCCTGACTACCGACGACACTCCTCGGGCGGGGTCTTCTGTACCTGAGACCGCTGGTTCTTCGGTCCTTTCCCAAACTACAACCGAAGCCCCTGTTCATGTCGAACCCACCAATGTGGATAGATCTACATCCACCCATGGTGTTTTTAGGCCTTCATCTTCATTCTCCATCAAGGCCTTTACAAAAGCCAAATCAGCCAAGCAACTTTCTAGGCCTGCCTCACAAGGCCCAAGACCTGGGCCCACGCCTAAGAAGCACATGCTTAAAATGGCTGAAGACCTGATCACTCTTATCAGAGGCTCACAGGCCCCTCCGGACAAGAGACCCAGAGTAGAGGAGGATTCTCCTCCTTCTGACCAAGAATCCATTTTATCAGAACATTCTGATGCTGAAGAACAATCTTATTCACCCTTTGAGTATTCGGATGCAGAGCAGTCTATTCCTTCTGTATCCCCCCCTGAGGATTTTTCCTTTGGGGAAACTTTACACTCCTTGAGAGAGCACTTCCATTGGGAAGGCCAAGACTTTTCAGACTCCAAGAAAAGGCGTAGGGAATTCCTCTGGTTACCTCAGCATAGACCTCTGGCTATTCCTCCTGTTTTGGAGGTTTTGGATGATGTATACCGGAGGCCTGTCTTAATCCTGATTCTTTGCCTCCTGCACCAGTTAAGCGGATAGGTATTACAGAGTTCCTAATTCTCATCAGTTCCTCTATAAAGGCCATAATGCAGACCCTGAAACTATTTCTCAAGGCCTAAAGGAATTAAGGCTTCCACGGCCAAGAATCCACTACCTGGAAAGGGAATCGAGATCTCTAGAAGGTGGGGTAAGAAGGTTTACACCTCGGCCACCCTTGCCATGAGGGCCTTAAACTGCCAGTTTCATATGATTAAATATCAGCAATTTCTGTTATCACAATTAAAAACCAAAATGTCACAGCCTGAACAACCAGATTTAAAAGAGTTGCAGGATATGATGCATAGTGCTGAACAAGTGGGCAAGCACACCTTACAATGTGGTTATGATGCACTAGAGGCCTCCAGCAGATCGGCCGCCACTGGAGCAGTCATTCGCAGACATGCATGGCTAAGGGAACAAAATCTTCCAGACCAGGTGAAAGCAAAAATTCTGGATGCACCGTTACATAAGGATGTTCTTTTTGGTGGTAATGCTGAGGATATTTTACGTAAAATGGAAGAAAAGGCAAAATCTATGCAAACTGTCAAAGCTTTCTTACAGGTTCAGCCACCAAGGTTCAGTAGAAATTGGCCGTCAAAAAACTGGTCCTTTCCAACCACTGACAAAGCCCTGAGAACCTGCTACGCCGCAAAGAAGGGCTCGGCCCGACAGTGCGGATCCACCCAGAGACTAGGCAGGCCCGTCCAAAGCTGACAGTGACTCCCTCATCCTCCAACGATCCTGGCGCCTGGGGGCATCAGTCACCCTGGCTATGTCGGCGCAGGTCCCAGACACTTCCTCGGCGAAGTCTACCTGCGGCACCGATGGAATCTGGTGTGTGTGTGTTTCCTGGCGCCCGATTCTCATCGGTCGCCTCGGGCGGTCCCCTAGTCCCTTGGGGCCGAGGAGAGGTCTTCTCGAACCCGTTCTGTTTCCTCTCGGTCTTGAGAATGCCAGGATTCTGATATAGACAGGGTGCTCCAAAGACTTTTCCAGTCCCCAGTCTTCCAAAAATTTGTTTCGGCTCCGACCCAGTTGGCTTGAGTCGATGGCCATGACCCATCCCATTGCTATTCCTCCTCCGACTGCTTGGCTCCGTCGAGCAGGTGCTCTTGGAGCGGTGGAGATCTCAGGGTCGGCTCCGACCCTTACTCAACCCGGCCTCGGGTCCGAGTTTGGTCGCCGGACTTCTTGGCTGGACCCGAGGATGATGTTTGGGACGATGCTTCGGTTCGAGCCTCCCTCGGTGCCCGGCTGCGGGACTTCCGTCTACTATCATGGCGGAGACTGGGCGCTCCCAGGATTCGGGAGGTCCGGCTTTCAGAGCCATGAGGAGTGCCTTGGCCAAATCCTCTTGACCATCTCTCCGGTTTTACCAGCACCTTCCCTGGGCATGGAGACTGGGTCTTTGGTAGTTCCCCTGTCTGTGGCCAGCGGAGCCCCGAGGCCTGAGGTTACCCCATTGGGGTTCCCCTCTTCCTGAGGGTTTTGAGTCATCTCCAGAGGAACCCCAAGGAAGAGATCGTGCAGAAGGAAGCCACGTGGACTCCCCGAGTCTATCACATCGGACACGGATATGGATGATGCAGAGGGTCCCCTAAGTCGTCCTCTGATGATGTCTCCTTTGCAGACATCTTAGAGATCCTCAAACAACGAGGCGGCTGGATGTCCAAACCCCCTCTGCGGACGAATCAGTGCTCCTCAAGGCCTTTGGGGCTCAGCCCTCCGCCTCCTGGGTATCTCCGCCCTTCATTTGAGCTTCTGGATTTAGTTTGTCAAGGGCTGGGAACTACCGGATACTGTGGAACCAGTCCTTCTCGTCCGAACAAATTCTTATCTGCTCCCCGAGAAGGAGTTCCTTACTAAAGCGTGGCTGTAGATGCCATGGTGGTGGCATCTGCTACACAGCAGGGCGTGGCAGAGGCTTCCGTCCATCCATCCTCCTAATAAGGAGTCTAGGAGTATGGATAGATGCGGAAGCACCCTGACTTCAGCGGCCTTTACCTTAAGGTCTCTGAATTATTTGGCACATTTTACTAGGCTTCAGAGGGATCTGGTCAAGGAGTTGTCAGACTCCCTCTCGGGTAACCTACCTGAGCAGCTAGCCCAGTCCGTTAGCTCTCAGTTGGCTATCCTGGCGTCAATTGCTAACTTCGTCCATGAGGCTCATATCCTATGCGGCCGAAGGCGGGTGGCAACAGGCACAGGCGTGGCTCTCGAACAAGCCTGGCTCGCTTGTGTCAGTTTGCGGAGGCCTTCAAGTCTTCCTTCGCCCGCTCCCTTTGATGGGTCCTCATTGTTTGGACCCAAGGTGAAGAACACCCTTACCGCTGTGAGCAAGAGGAAAAGCGTTATCTGCCGTGAGGGCCCGTTATTCCACTCCCTTTCGGCCTTACCCAAGGCCAAGGGGGGAAAATGTGGTTCGGAAATCTGTAAGTTTTCTCCCAACAGCAGGAAGATTCCCGTCCAGAGGCAGAGGCGGGAAATTTTTCAGGAGAGCCGTCCCAGAGGCAGAGGCCCGCAATTCTGGAGACCCATGAGTCCTTTCGTGGCTCTTCAGCCTCCCACACATGAGGGATTGCCCGGCTGTGCTGCTCCGGAGCCAGTCGGGTGTCGTTTCGCCAAGCACCTAAAAGCCTGGGAGTCAATCACTCAGGACAGATGGGTGCCGGATAATTGCGGAGGTTACACCATCCCATTCAAATACTCACCTCCATCCAAGAGAATCCCGGACCCACCACCCAGTCAAAGGAAATAGCAGCCAGAAGCTTCAAAGCTGCTACAAAAGTCATCAACCGGTCCCCACAGACCAAATCGGATCAGGAAATTACTCCAGGTTCTTTTTAGTGCCAAAAAAGACAGGGGACCTGAGACCAATATTGGATCTCAGCAGACTGAACCTATCCGTTACGAAATCCAAATTCCGAATGGTCACGTTGCAATCCATTCTCCGTTGTTGGAGAAGGATGTTTGGATGTGCTCCATAGACCTCAGGGCGCCTATTATCACCTACCCATACATCAGGCGTCCAGGAGTATCTCGCTTCAGCCTGGGAGCCAGTCATTACCAATTTTGTGCTCTGCCCTTTGGTCTCACCACAGCCCCCAGGGTGTTCACCAAGTGTTTGGCAGTAGTGACGGCTCACCTGAGGAGCCTTGGATTCCAAGTGTTTCCCTATCTCGACGACTGGCTCCTGACTGCCACCACCAGGCATCTACTTATGGACAACCTCAAAGCCACCATCTCCCTGGGTGTTTCCCTGGGGATTACATTCAATTGGTCAAAGTCTGTCTTGCTGCCCTCTCAGCATAAAGTTTATAGGAGCAGAGATAGACTCAAGATTGATGCGTGTCTTTCTTCCGGCCGACAGGATCCGAACCTTACAGGGCCAAGTTCAAGCTCTGATCTCGAGATCCAAAGCCCCAGCCAGGATGGTCCTACAGGTTCTAGGCTCAATGTCCGCCACGGTACTTTTAGTTCCTCTAGCAAGGTTACACATGAGGATTCTTCAGTGGCTCTTATCAACTCAATGGTCCTTTCAAGATCTCCTCAATCATCACATCATGATTACGGAAATATGCAAAAGGGACCTGCGCTGGTGGCTTCAGACTTCCAACTTAGATCAGGGCAAACCTTTTGTTCTCCCCCCTCCAGCGGTTACCCTGACGACAGATGCCTCCCAGATAGGGTGGGGGCATTGTCTGGGCAGGCTAGTTCAGGGCTCCTGGCTTCGGACGAAGCTCTTCTCCACATCAGCGTGTTGGAGATGAGGGCTGTACTTCTATCCCTACAGGCCTTACACAAGTTCCTTCCTCAGGGTATCATCGCCATCCACACAGACAACATGTCGGTGGTTTGGTATCTGAACAAACAAGGAGGGACCAGATCGTATCCCCCTTTGCAGAGGCCATGAGAGTGTGGGAATGGGCTGTAGGTACCAACCGCTTCTTGGTAGCGACCCACATGCCCGGAAAGTCAAATGTATTGGCGGACAAATTAAGCAGGACAATTCTCTCTCCTCACGAATGGTCTCTAAACCGCACAGTAGCAGCCCAGGTTTTCAAGAGATGGGGGCCGTGCTGCGACCTATTTGCGACTCCACAAAACACCAAGTGCCAAAGGTTCTTCTCCTTGATTCCACATCAGGAAGTACCGGCCATGGATGCTCTAGCTCAACCCCTGGCCAACAGGGTTGCTTTATGCTTTTCCTCCAATCCACTCCTTCCCAAAGTCATTCAAAAGCTTCTCAGCTAAGGTCTTCAATGATTCTGATTGCCCCATACTGGCCTCGTCAGATATGGTTTCCTTACCTGTAAAAGCATGCGGGGGGCGATCCGGGGACCTTAGACCTGATCCCGGATTTGCTAATCCATCAGTCGGGACATTGGCATCAGTCCCTTCAATCTCTGAAATTGACAGCTTGGCTCCTCCACTTCCGACCTTAGTCAGGAGCCACACACTAGACGCGGAAGTTGTTCACATTTTGTCTTGACCCATAAACCCACCACTAACAAATTGTACCTCAGTAAGTGGAAGAGGTTTGCTATCTGGGCTCAACTCAAGGGCTTAGACCCTATCACTGCTCCTGTCCCAGAGGTTTTGAAATTCTTAACATCCCTATTTAATCAGGGATCTTCTGTCTCAACTATTAAAGTTCAACTAGCTGCTATCTCTAAATTCCATGAATCCACGGATCCTCCTTTGATGAGCAGCAGGCTATGCAAAACATTCATTAAAGGTGCGAGTCTGTTAAGACCACCAGTATTTCATCCTGCACCCGTGGGATCTTGATTTAGTGCTTGTGCATTAACATCTCCCCTTTGAACCGGCTGCTACTTGCGAATTAAAATATCTGTCATGGAAATCGGCATTCTTAGTGGCTATTACTTCAGCAAGAAGAGTCTCAGAGCTTCAAGCCCTGTCTATTAAACCACCATATCTCATTTTTCACAAAGATAGAGTATCTCTTAGGCCTAATCCATCCTTTGTCCCAAAGGTCTGCTCTAGTTTCTGTCTTCAACAATCTCTAGAACTACCAGTTTTCTTTCCAAAATTCTCTAATGAGGCAGAATACACTCTCCATAAATTGGATGTTCACAGGCAATTACGCTTCTATTTAGACAGGACCCAGCAACCGTAAGTCAGACCAGTTGTTTGTGTCCTTCTCAGATAGTAAATTGGGCCAAACCATCACAAAAGCTACAATCTCAAAATGGATCAGAGATTGCATAACTCAGGCCTATTCTTCTTCAAATAAGCAACTTCGCATCATCTATCAAAGCTCATTCTACCAGAGCTATGGCTACTTCTATAGCTTTTCATTCTAAGCTCGCTATTTCGGAAATTTGTGCTGCGGCTACCTGGTCCAACCCGCACACTTTCATTTCCCACTACAAATTGGATGTGACATCTAAAGAGCGAGCTTCATTTGGTTCCACGGTACTCAGGAGTGTTTTCCAGTGAGCCACCCAGGATTCAGGTGCTAGGGGCTGTCCCATCATTCAGAATGTAGGCGAGATAGGATCACATAACATCTTTTAGTTATGTACTCACCATAACTTCAGATGTTTGGGATCCATCTATCCATTCTGATACCACCCTCCTTCCCCTGCCTTGCAGATCAGAAGAGATAGAACGGTTTTGAGCTCCACTGTTTTTATCTTGTTTCATCTGACGATGTTATATAAGCAGGGTATGCATGTGTGCATGTATGCGGACAAACTAGATCTGGGGGACTGTTGGTGGTGCATCCTGGGATATAGTAAGCTCAGCCAATAAGAGACTTCGCTCTTTGGCATAAGCGTGCCGAGTGGGAGCCGAGGGATCGGCTCCGAACCCATCATTCAGAATGTAGGCGAGATGGATCCCAAACATCTGAAGTTATGGTGAGTACATAACTAAAAGTTTTGGATGATGTATACTCGGAGGCCTGTCTTAATCCTGATTCTTTGCCTCCTGCACCAGTTAAGCCGGATAGGTATTACAGAGTTCCTAATTCTCATCAGTTCCTCTATAAAGGCCATAATGCAGACCCTGAAACTATTTCTCAAGGCCCTAAAGGAATTAAGGCTTCCACGGCCAAGAATCCACTACCTGCGGAAAGGGAATCGAGATCTCTAGAAAGGTGGGGTAAGAAGGTTTACACCTCGGCCACCCTTGCCATGAGGGCCTTAAACTGCCAGTTTCATATGATTAAATATCAGCAATTTCTGTTATCACAATTAAAACCAAAATGTCACAGCCTGAACAACCAGATTTAAAAGAGTTGCAGGATATGATGCATAGTGCTGAACAAGTGGGCAAGCACACCTTACAATGTGGTTATGATGCACTAGAGGCCTCCAGCAGATCGGCCGCCACTGGAGCAGTCATTCGCAGACATGCATGGCTAAGGGAACAAAATCTTCCAGACCAGGTGAAAGCAAAAATTCTGGATGCACCGTTACATAAGGATGTTCTTTTTGGTGGTAATGCTGAGGATATTTTACGTAAAATGGAAGAAAAGGCAAAATCTATGCAAACTGTCAAAGCTTTCTTACAGGTTCAGCCACCAAGGTTCAGTAGAAATTGGCCGTCAAAAAACTGGTCCTTTCCAACCACTGACAAAGCCCAAAGAGGCAGATACAGACGCGGAAGGGGCAGAGGACAACCCCAAGGGTCCTACAGAGGCAGACAATGGCAATCACCAACACCAAGAAGTGGTGACGACAGTGCACAGCAGTACAGAAAGCAGACTCAATGACTCCCTCATTTCCATGCCAAGCAGAATTCAACTGGCAGCACCTTTGGGAGGAAAACTGGCGCTATTTGCAAACAATTGGCATATTGTCACAACAGACAAATGGATTCTGGACATAATAAACAGAGGCTGCAAATTTCATTTTCACACTCTTCCAAAAATGAGAGGCATGCCAAACCTACCACAAAATCAAAGGGTAGAGGCACAATTACAAATCGCAAAGCTCCTAAACATGAGGGCTATACAAAAGGTACCTATGCACCAACAAGCACAAGGTTTTTATTCAAGGCTTTTTCTGGTGCCAAGAAAAGGAAGCGACTGGAGACCCATTCTGGACTTATCCATTCTCAACACATTTCTTCTAGTACCAAAATTCAAGATGCTCACATTACAGCAACTCCTTCCCATGCTGGGCAAGGGGTTTTGGCTGGTAACATTGGACCTCAAGGAGGCATACCTGCATGTCCCAATCAGACAAAGTTGCAGAAGATACCTCAGATTTCTTGCAGGTTCAAACCACTACCAATTCTCTGCATTGCCCTTTGGCTTATCTACTGCCCAGAGTATTCACCAAGTGCCTGGCATCAGTGATTGCATACTGCAGACTTCAAGGGATACAAATGTACCCTTATCTGGACGACTGCCTGATCCAAGCGGACAGCAAACACGTACTTCTCAAACATCTGGCATATGTGACACGCTTACTGCTTTCTCTGGGATACACCATCAACAAGGAGAAATCAAAGCTAACACCCTCTCAGAAAATAACCTTCCTGGGTGCCAACTTGGACACAAACACCCAGATGGCTTACCTAACAACAGAAAAACAAGGGCAACTATCTCATTACTTCAAAATGCTTGCAAAAAGTACCAGGCTTACTGCAAGGAAAATCCTGCAGGCTCTGGGATTCATGGCATCTTGCATTCTTCTAATCCCATGTGCAAAGCTGCACATGAGGAAACTTCAATGGTACCTAAAAATTCTATGGTCTCAACACAGTCACAGCTTAGAAGTGGAGATTCCAATAATTCCCTGTCTTCAAAAGGAATTCATATGGTGGGCCCAAGCATGCCAAGTAAACAAAGGCCTCCCATTCTGCAAGCCTCAAGCTACACAAGTCATAACCACAGACGCCTCAGATTACGCCTGGGGGGCGCACATGAAGGACAGGTGCATTCAGGGCAAATGGCCCAAAACAGAAAAGCACCTTCACATCAATCAAAAAGAAATGCTGGCAGTAATAAATGCAATTTCAGCGTTTAGAGAATTCCTGCATCCAGGACAACTGCTCATAAGAACAGACAACACCACAGTTATGTGGTACATAAACAAACAAGGAGGGACTCATTCATACCCCTTGTGCAGACTAACCATGACTCTTTGGAATCTAGCTCTGGAAAGACAAATAGAACTTCAGGCTCAGTACCTGCCAGGAATGGAAAACACACTGGCAGACACTCTGAGCAGGCATATGACAGATCCTCACGAATGGAAGCTACATCCACACGTATTCATGCAGATTGTTCAAGCGTGGGGAAGGCCAGACATAGACCTATTTGCCTCCCACAAAAATCATCAATTAAAAAAGTTTTGCTCAAGGACCTCCCACCCAAAGGCTTGGAAAGTGGACGCCCTCTCATTCACATGGACAACTTGGTCAGTTTATGCATTCCCACCACTACCTCTGCTGCCCAAGGTGCTTTTGAAAGCAAGAACAGACAAGTCGAGGATGATACTGATTGCTCCAGATTGGCCGAGACAGCATTGGTACCCACTATTGAGGAGCCTAACACACACTCCTCCGTGGCCCCTGCCTCTAACACCTTTACTGCTGACGCAGAACAATTTCAAAACCCTACACAGTCAGTTGAAAACTCTCAGCCTAGCTGCATGGAAAATTCCTTAACTTCACATCAGACACTACTCTCCAAAGAAGTGCAGGATGTCATTTTGGAGGCTAGAAGACCATCTACAAGAAAAGCTTACTCCGCAAAATGGAAGCGGTTTTGCTGTTGGAATGAAGAACGAGGACAGGATCCTAGAAAATTAAACCTGCCTCAGATTTTACAGTACCTAACTGAACTTTTGAGCAAGGGACTTTCTTTTTCCTCAATCAAGATACATGCCTCAGCAATCTCTGCAGAATTCAATATGGATCCTCCTTTATTCTCACACCCACTCCTACGACAGTTCCTCAGAGGGGCTAAGAACATAAGGCCTCCAAGGAAACAACCAGTGCCAGCTTGGGACCTTAACTATGTACTGGAAAAATTGACATTGCCTCCCTTTGAACCAGCTGCTTCAGCAGAATTACAATATTTGTCCTGGAAAACAGCTTTTCTCCTGGCCATCACTTCAGCTCGTAGGGTTTCTGAGTTACAGGCCCTCATGGCGGTGCAGCCATTCCTCATATTCCATCAGGACAGGGTTTCCCTGTACTAACCCTTCCTTTATGCCTAAAGTAGTATCTAGGGTAGCCCTAAACCAGGCCATTCACCTTCCTACCTTCTACTCTAATCCTCAAAACAAAGGGGAGAGGCTGCTTCATTCTCTAGATATCCATAGGCAGCTACGTTACTACTTGGACAGAACCAAGCCATTCAGAAAATCAGATCAACTCCTAGTTTCCTATGCTGTGGGGGGTCAAGGGAAACCTGTAACTAAACAGACCATTTCCAAGTGGATTGGTCACTGCATACGCTTCTGTTATTCCTATCATGGAAAGCTCGTACCTACTGGTATCAGATCACACTCCACTAGGGCCACAGCCACCTCTACAGCCTTCCTCAGAGGAGTGCCTACTAAAGATATCTTGGAGGCAGCCACTTGGAGTTCTGTACATACCTTCACACAGCATTACCATCTGCCTTTATACTCCAGAACAAGAGCAGGCTTTGCTACTGCAGTTTTGCAGGGCATTCTAGCTCAACCCAGTTCCATATAGTACCTACCACCCTATGCATAGCTTTGGGATTCTACCCATATGTGATTACTGCAGCTGTAATGCACGATGAACATAGTACAGTTTTGTACCTACCATAAATGTAGATGTTCGAGGGCTATTACAGCTGCAGTACAGGTTTCCCACCCTCCTTCCCCACTTGGTAAGACCTGGGGGTCTGAATAACTATTCATACCTGCTGACTGGGTTATCCTGCTATGTTTTATTTGCTTACTTTTGTGTATTAGACTTATTTATGAATTGCCTTCCTTTTGGGGGCACCTGACATCTGGGGCAAGAAAGACTGAAGAAGATGGCGTCGGCTGTGTCTTTTATACTCCAGCCTTCCTGGCGTAAGAAGAGTACGCGACAACAACCGACGCCGGACCAAGACTTTGGAATTCGGCCGACCGAGGGACCGCCTGCCGGCTGAAAACCCATATGTGATTACTGCAGCTGTAATAGCCCTCGAACATCTACATTTATGGTAGGTACAAAACTGTACTTTGTGTGTACTTACCATAAATGTAGGTGTTCGAGTGTATTCACTGTTGCAGTCCTGGTTTCCCTCCCTCCATCCCCCACTTTTCTCTCTCTCTCTCTCCTTACAAGGGACTTTTTTGGTATTTGCTTTCTACTGGTGGAGTTCTTCCACCATAACATGGCTCCCAATTGGGGGCTTCTGACAGTTAGGGCAAGAAAAACTGATGTAATGGCGTCGGCTGCCTTGCTTTATACTGCTGATGACCTGACATCAGTCCTGAAGCGACAGCAACCGACGCAGAAATACTAAGCCTCTGGTATTCAGGCCGGCCAAGGGCTACCCTGGCAGGGATAACCCAAATGTGATGACTGCAACAGTGAATACACTCAGATATCTACATTTATGGTAAGTGTACACAACTGTACTCTTTGCCTTCTGAATCTTCTGCAACAGAGTTCGTAGTCTGGCAGTACACCCCGTATACTTGTGTCAAGATTCAGGATTGGAAGGATGACAAAATATACTTTCTCCAGAGGCTCAAGTCAGTCAACCTCCAGGTAAGTGACAGATGACAAAGAATTAAAAAAAATGTGTAATGTATGCATTGGAGTTCCTACCTGCACAGTTGGAGCTCTTTTAACAGCGAGGTATCTGTGTCTAGTAAGAGTGTGTGTGTGTGTGTGTGTGTGTGTGTGTGTGTGTGTCTGTGTGTGTCTGTGTGTGTCTGTGTGTGTCTGTGTTGTGTGTGTGTTGTGTGTGTGTGTTTGTGTTGTGTGTGTTCTGTGTGTGTGTGTGTATATATATATAAAAAGAGAGAAGCAGCCAGGGATTCTTTGCTAGTACAGTTTGTTGTGCGATGCGACAGTTCTTGGCAGAGCATCTGACTTCTCTTTCATTTCTGTGTGTGTCTTTGTGGAGTTTGTGCAAATGGCATAGTTGAACCAGGAATTGGCAGATCCAACTTTCAAGTGGCATAGTTGAGCTGTATGAAATGTAAAAAAGAAAGTAGAAATTCATTGAACTTTGTAGAGCAGATGAACAAAACTGCAAACAGATATATGACTATGATATAAAGAGCAAAAAAGGTAGAAAAGCTCCATGTATGCTTTAAAGGATACACGCAGGCATTCCAAGCTACAAAATGATTGTTAGATTGTTTCCATCATTCCGGGTTTTTATAATAACTACAGTGGGAAGACAGCTGAAAATAAGTTGCTTTGGTGTATAGAATTTGTGACATAAATGGTGATAGGGATTGGTGAACTTGTGTAGGCTGTCCAGATTCTGTCTGCTATTAATATTATCTGCTGAATTTGGAGTCTGACTGTGCACAGCGACAGCAGCCCTAATTATACATTAAATATGACACGCCAGTGTCTTAATGTGACCACAGTTTTTCTACAAAGCAGAGAGTTCTGGGGGGTGAACTGAGTGACGGACCTTATAGGTGACAGCTCTGTAACAATTAAAAGCATAATCTTGTAATCCTGACTAAAATTTATAGCGTTTTAAAAAACAGTTTTTGTAAAGCACACAACTTTAGGCACGTTACTGCAAGTTACACAAGTCACTTGTTTGTTTTGTTGTGCCGATCCTCCCCTAGAAAGTATTGTAAGGTTTAGCAGTGTCACCTAAATTCTGCATGGGTTACAGCATACAGTACATTCCTTAACAGCAAATTCTTTGGTAACAAGAAGAAAATAAGTAGTCTGCACTGTCCCCCTTTACCATATTACTCAATCTCTCAGAGCAAGAAATCTGGACAAAGCCAAAAATAATGGTGGGACAAAGACCTAAAATTAGGGACAGATTTTAAATATTGCTTTTGTAAACTCAGATAGTTGTTAGAATAACAACTTTTGTTGTATTACCTGAGGGATATATTGTCTGAAATTCAAACATCTGCCATTATTTATTATTAAATAGTGACTTCAGTCTTCATGTTGGTATCCCACAAATCCCACAGTTCCATAGGAGTGGGTGGGGTTACATGATTATGTATGCAAAATTTATGCTAAGGGTTACATGATTATGTATGCAAAATTTATACTAATCACTGTCCTGATTTTTGGCCAGTTGTACCTACTTTTCATGGGCCTTTGTCCAGATTTTTGATGTTTCCAGGTTGAGAGGTGTGAGACTATTGCTAAAATGTCCCAGTGTTTTCAGTGGGAGAACACTGAGGTTTCTCAGTCCCTCAAAAAATACTACAAGTTGTTACAGAAGGATTGTCAAGAACCTAATCCCATTCTTCGTGTACTGTCTGCTTTAGAAGATGGTTCTGTTACTGCCTGACTCAGATGAGAGCTCAGTTTCCGATTCTCCCTGTGGGGGTTCTCTTTCTTTCTCTGCGACTCTTGCCAAAATGTGCCAGTGTTCTTAGTGGGAGAATAATGAGGTTTCTCAGTCCCTTAGAAAATACTATGAGTTGTTACAGAAGGATTTTCCACAAACTCCACAACCTGTTCTGCCTGCTATAGAGGAAGTGTGTGCTGCTGCCTGCAATTTTCCTCATTGCCAGCCAGATGCCTCTAAAAAGGCAGATAGGATGTATGAAGTTCCTCATTCAAGTTTTATACACTATTCTCAAACCTGACCCAGTAGCTATAGCTTTAGTTGATCCCACTGCTGCTAAGCACTTAGTGAATTCCAATCCTACTCTTTCTGATAAGGATGGGAAATTATTGGTAGGTATGGAAAAAGCTGTATATGTCTGCAACTTTGATTTTCAGAATATTGAATTGTCACGCTCATATGTTAAAATTTGTTATAAAAAATTGTGAAAGAATGAGGAATGTTTTATCTGCGGTTGATCCTTGTGAAAAAAAGTCTGCTTTAAGTAAGTTAGCTTCTTCTATTGCACAGATCACTACTCATTGTTTGCATTGTGTGTATGACTCTGATACATCTTCCAGGGCTGTCGCCATTGGTACTGTTTTGAGGAGGTTTGCATGGCTGCATTCTCAGAACCTCTCAGATGATGATAAAAATGAAATTTTAAGTTCTCCCTTGGAAAGAGCCCTTCTGCTGCAAAGGCAGTCAAAAAGTGTGATGAAAGGGGCAAGCTGATCCAGGGAATCTCTTAATTTTCAGCCATCCTTTTCTAAATTATCCAAGGAATTTTCTATCTCCTCATCCAGTTTTGGCAAAAATAAATAAATAAATAGAATAAACAATCTCAGCAAAAGTCAGGTAAACAGATATTTATGAAGAAATGCCAAGGGTTTCTCAAAAAGCAGCCTAGAACCTCCCAAAACCAAGGACACTCCAACAAATCTGATAGACTGTTTGAGACCTTGTGACCCCGTCGTATCCTGGCACCTTTTTTCTTCCAGAAAGTCTGAATCTCCATGTTTCTTTTTGACAACAGATTGCTTCAGACAAATTAGATTCTGAAAATCATTCTGATAACAGTGGGAGGAAATTCCTCCTTTCCAGGAGATCATTCCAAATCCTCCAGATGAGACTCTTTGTTTCCACCTGTTCTTCATCACAAGCTATCCCACGGAGTGATAAAACCAGATGTTCTTCATGTTTCACTGTTGCCGTCACTACATTTGGGTAATCTGCTGGCAGGCTGCCCTCAGTCGGCCTGATTAACAAAGTCTTGGGTCCTGCGTCGGTTGCTGTCCCTTCTTCCATGACGTCGGGTCATCAGGGGTATAAAACATGCAGCCGACGCCATTACATCAGTCTTTCTTGCCGTGCGGTGCCCAAAGCAGAAGCAGTTCGCAAGTGCCAGTTGGCAGACTCCTGAAATTTTCATTTTCGAGTTTCAGAACCGAAGTCTTCAACTAAAAGCGAAGTACCCCGTTGGGGAAACTTTTTCTTGCTCCTTACTGATGTCAGTAAAAGTTAATAATTGTATTACTTGTGGGAAGCAAATACCTCATAAGTATTTTCATTTGTACTGTATTCCTTGTCTAGGCTCTGACCACGACGTACCTTGCTGTCGGTTTTGTGCTTTATTTAATCAGCACACTATCCGTCGTCAGTACATTTTTGCTTCTAAATATTTCGGTTCTCAGTTTAATTATCCAGAAATGACGTCGGTTAGCCATCTGACTACCGGAATTCCGAAAAAACGCAAAGAAAAAGACAGAGACAGGCCGCTTGAGGTCCAAAACTGCCGATGACGCTTCTCCTAAGCCAGTTTGCCAGTACTCAGTGAGGCGCTTTCACAGCCCCAGATACCTGCTACTTCTGATTCGCAGGCCTCTACTGAGACCCATTCGGAGTCCAGTATGCCGCGAGATGCTTCACCTATGGAACCCGCGGATGTCTCTACCTTGGATGAGTCCAGAGCCGCTGTGCAGGCACCAGCTTCTGAGGGTGTATTCAGACCTACAGACTTGCATATTAAACCGACTCCACCGTCAATACTAAGGCCTAAATCTCGATCTATATCTAAAAAAACGACGCCCAGGCCACATGTTCAGGCCCCTATGCCTAAAAAACAAATTATCAAAATGGCTGAAGATTTAATTACTCTAATCAGGGGTAGTCAACCCCCCCCCCCCCTTTTAAGAGGCCTAGGGCTGAACTTGACTATGAATCTTCTGAACAGGACTCTGTTTCTTCTGACTCTTCTAATGACCTGGATTTGTCCATTCCTACTTATGAGGACTCTGATGCAGAGGATTCCATTCCCTCTGCTTCTCCCCCTGAGGATTTTTCTTTTGGGGAAGCTTTACACACCTTAAGGAAGCATTTCCACTGGGAAAGTCAGGATTTTTCTGAATCCAGAAAGAGGCTTAGGGATTTCCTCCTTCTTCCTCAGCATAGGCCTTTGGCTATACCTCCTGTATTAGACATTGTTGATGATGTGTTTTCGGAATCCAGTATGGCCCCCTGATTCCCTGCCTCTGGCCCCTAGTAAACCAGACAGATACTACAGGGTTCCTGAGTCCCACAAATTGCTTTTTCAAAAATCCTGTTGCGGACCCTGAAACCATTTCTCAGGGGCCCAAGGGCATTAAGGCTTCTACTGCTAAAAATCCTACCCCTTCTGATAGAGATTCCAGGGCGCTGGATAGATGGAGTAAAAAGGTTTATACTTCTGCAACCTTGGCAATCAGGGCTTTAAACTGTCAATTCCATATGCTAAAATATCAACAGCATATCATGGGACTGCTTAAACAGAAAATGATGATGATTTCTGACTGTGTGGAAAATAAAGATTTACAGGATTTATTGCATTCAGCTGAACAAGTTAGAAAACATACTTTGCAATGTGGTTTTGATTCTTTAGAGACCTCTTGCAGGGCTGCTGTTACTAGGCCTGTGCTTAGAAGGCATGCTTGGCTTAAGGAGCAATCTCTGCCTGATCATGTTAAAGCAAAACTGTTGGATGCTCCTTTGCAGCAGGACCGTCTGTTTGGCAATAAGGCTGAAGAAGTTCTAAAAAAGATGGAAGATAAAGCTAAATCTATGCAAACTGTGAAAGACTTCTTACAAGTACAACCTCCAAGATTTAGTAGGCACTGGCCTATTAAGAACTGGTCCTTTCCAGCTCCTTCCAGAGCCACTCCAGCCAAACCCAGACACTCCAAAAGCACCAGGTTTCAGTACCAAGGGACTTTCAGAACTAAGCACATTGGGTGCTTCCACTTCCAAATCTGGAAATAACAAGACACTACCCTATGGTAAACAGTCTCAATGATTTTCCTTTAAAATTACCAAGCACTTGACTCTCAGTCACCCCTTTGGGTGGAGAACTGGCTCTTCATGCAAAAAACTGGCAACTTATAACCCAGGACAAATGGGTTTTAAATATAGTGTCCCAGGGATACAGATTTCATTTCCACACGTTGCCAACTCCAAACAGGTGGCCAGACCTGCCCCCAAATCAGTGGGCAGAGGCTCAGAAACAAGTATTTTCCCTCTTAAATGTGGGGGCTATTCAACTAGCACCAGAAGAGGAAAAGGGACAAGGTTTCTATTCCAGACTTTTCCTGGTACCCAGAAAAGACGAATCATGGCGTCCAATTCTGGACCTGTCTACTCTAAACACCTTTCTGGACATTCCAAAATTTAAGATGCTGACTCTTCACCAGTTACTTCCTATGCTAGGCAAGGATGCCTGGTTGGCAACTCTAGATTTAAAAGAGGCTTACCTGCATATCCCAATCAGGGAATCTTGCAGAAGATACCTACGCTTCAAAGCAGGCTACTTGCATTGTCAGTTCTCTGCACTGCCCTTTGGCTTGTCTACTGCGCCCAGGGTATTCACAAAGTGCCTGGCTCCAGTAATTGCATTTTGCAGGCAAAGAAATATTCAAATATATCCATACCTGGACGATTGTCTAATTCAGGCAGAAAACCAGGCCATTCTTCTGAAACATCTGGCGTTTGTAAAAAGGATTCTAACTTGTCTAGGGTACACCATAAACGAAAAGAAATCACAACTGGTACCCTCTCAAAAAATTACATTCCTGGGTGCAAACTTGAATACAACTGCCCAGATGGCTTTCCTTACGCCAGAAAAGTAAATTCATTTGGTGACTTACTTCAAACAGGTGGCCACAAAAACCCTGCTATCTGCAAGACAAATACTGCAAGCCTTGGGGTTCATGGCCTCCTGCATTCGTCTAATTCCATATGCAAGACTGCATATGAGGAAACTTCAGTGGTGCTTAAAAAGTTTATGGAGTCAACATTGTCACAGCCTGGAAACAATGATTCCTATCATACTTTGCCTGCGCCTAGAGTAACTATGGTGGGCAGAGGCCTGCCACCAAAACTAGGGACTGCCATTCACTGCACCCCCTGCCGCCCAAACCCTAACTACAGACGCATCAGACTATGCTTGAGGGTCTCATCTGGCAGGGAAGTGCATTCAGGGCAAATGGAGCCCAAATGAAATACACCTTTATATCAATCAAAAAGAAATGCTAGCTGCACAGAATGCACTGACAGCCTTCAAGGACTACCTTCATCCCGGACAGCTAATGGTGAAGACGGGCAACACCACAGTTGTGTGGTACATAAACAAGCAGGGGGGTACACATTCCTACCCCCTCTGCAGACTAGCCATGGCATTGTGGAACACGGCCTTGAGTTACCAAGTACAACTGCAAGCTCAATTCCTGCCAGGAAAGCTGAATATTCTGGCAGACGAACTAAGCAGAAATCTCATGGACCCACATGAATGGAAACTTGAACCACAGATTTTCAACATGTTGACACGCAAATGGGGGAGCCCAGACATAGATCTTTTTGCCTCACCCCAGAACTACCAGTTGGACAAATTTTGCACAAGAACTCCTCACAAAAAAGCCTGGAAAGTGGATGCTCGGTCTTTCAGCTGGAAAAACCTATCAGTCTGTCTTTCCCCTTCTGCCTCTGCTCTCCAAAGTTCTACTAAAAGTCAAACAGGACAAACCAAAATTGATTTTGATTGCTCCAGACTGGCCTCGCCAACACTGGTACCCACTCCTGTGCAATGTGTCACAAATTTCTCCATGGCACCTGCCTCAGACACCTTCCTTACTGTCTCAGCAGGAGAACCAAACTCTGCACACTCAGCTCCAAACATTGAATCTTGCAGCTTGGCTAATCATTTAAATTCCCCCTTAGCATCCCTCAGCAAACCTGTGATCGATGTCATTCTGGAGGCGAGAAGACCTAGTACTAGAAAATCTTATGCTGACAAATGGAAAAGATTCTGTGCATGGAATCAATCTCAAGGGATGAGCACAGCAGCGCCCAATTTACCTCAGATTTTGCAATACTTAACTGAGATGCTTCCATGCCTCAGCCATTTCAGCTCATTACAACACAGAACCACCCCTCTTCTCTCATCCTCTGCTAAAACAGTATCTCAGAGGGGCCAAAAATTTGAGACCACCCAGGAGAGCTCCAACCCCTGCCTGGGACCTTAATTTTGTATTGGAGAAACTCACTCTACCTCCTTTCGAGCCAGCTGCTACTGCAGACTTAATATTTCTTTCCTGGAAAACAGCCTTCCTTTTAGCAATCACTTCAGCTAGAAGGATATCTGAATTACAGGCCCTTATGGCAGTGGAGCCTTTCATCATCTTTCATGCGGACAGGGTGTCACACAGGACCAATCCATCCTTCATGCCCAAGGTGGTATCCAGTGTGGCTCTTAATCAGTCCATTCATTTGCCAACTTTCTTTCCCAATCCACAGAACAAGGGGGAGCAGATTCTGCATTCATTGGATGTACATACACAACTTAGGATGTTCATCGTGCATTACAGCTGCAGTAATTACATATGGGTTTTCAGCCGGCAGGCAGTCCCTCGGTCGGCCGAATTCCAAAGTCTTGGTCCGGCGTCGGTTGTTGTCGCGTACTCTTCTGACGTCAGGAAGGCTAGAGTATAAAAGACACAGCCGACGCCATCTTCTTCAGTCTTTTTGCCGCGGTGCCCGGCAGAAGCAGTTCGCAAGTGCCGGTCGGCCAGCTCCTGAATTACGAAAAATTTAGAACCGAAGTCTTCATTAAAGCTAAGTACCCCGTTGGGGAATTTTTTCTTGCCTCAGACCGATGTCAGAAAAAGTTAATAATTGTATTTCTTGTGGGAAGCAAATACCGCATAAGGATTTCCATTCCCTTTGCATACCTTGTTTGGGCCCAGACCACGACGTCTCGGGCTGCCGCTTTTGTGCTACCTTCAATAAACGCACTATCAAGCGTCGGAGTTCGCCCAGCACTATTTTGGTAAAGCGTTTAATTATAAAATGTCGTTGGAGACTCCGACTACCGCTATGTCCAGAAAACGCAAAGAAAAGGACCGTCAGTTGAGAACTACGGTCTCCACCGACACCACGCCGAAACAAGCTCCACGTGGGTCGGTTCTCAGTGAGACGCCTTTGCAGTCCCTGACTGCCGATGACACTCCCTCGGCGGGGTCGTCTGTACCTGAGACCGCTGGTTCTTCGGTCCTTTCCCAAACTACAACCGAAGCCCTGCTCATGTCGAACCCACCAATGTGGATAGATCTACATCCACCCATGGTGTATTTAGGCCTTCATCTTCTTTCTCCATCAAGGCCTTTACTAAAGCCAAATCAGCCAAGCAACTTTCTAGGCCTGCCTCACAAGGCCCAAGACCTGGGCCTACGCCTAAGAAGCACATGCTTAAAATGGCTGAAGACCTGATCACTCTTATCAGAGGCTCCCAGGCCCCTCCGGACAAGAGACCCAGAGTAGAGGAGGATTCTCCTCCTTCTGACCAAGAATCCATTTTATCAGAACATTCTGATGCTGAAGAACACTCTTATTCACCCTTTGAGGATTCGGATGCAGAGCAATCCATTCCTTCTGTATCCCCCCCTGAGGATTTTTCCTTTGGGGAAACTTTACACTCCTTGAGAGAGCACTTCCATTGGGAAGGCCAAGACTTTTCAGACTCCAAGAAAAGGCTTAGGGAATTCCTCTGGTTACCTCAGCATAGACCTCTGGCTATTCCTCCTGTTTTGGAGGTTTTGGATGATGTATACTCGGAGGCCTGTCTTAATCCTGATTCTCTGCCTCCTGCACCAGTTAAGCCGGATAGGTATTACAGAGTTCCTAATTCTCATCAGTTCCTCTATAAAGGCCATAATGCAGACCCTGAAACTATTTCTCAAGGCCCTAAAGGAATTAAGGCTTCCACGGCCAAGAATCCACTACCTGCGGAAAGGGAATCTAGGTCTCTAGAAAGGTGGGGTAAGAAGGTTTACACCTCGGCCACCCTTGCCATGAGGGCCTTAAACTGCCAGTTTCATATGATTAAATATCAGCAATTTCTGTTATCACAATTAAAAACCAAAATGTCACAGCCTGAACAACCAGATTTAAAAGAGTTGCAGGATATGATGCATAGTGCTGAACAAGTGGGCAAGCACACCTTACAATGTGGTTATGATGCCCTAGAGGCCTCCAGCAGATCGGCCGCCACCGGAGCAGTCATTCGCAGACATGCATGGCTAAGGGAACAAAATCTTCCAGACCAGGTGAAAGCAAAAATTCTGGATGCACCGTTACATAAGGATGTTCTTTTTGGTGGTAATGCTGAGGATATTTTACGTAAAATGGAGGGAAAAGCAAAATCTATGCAAACTGTCAAAGCTTTCTTACAGGTTCAGCCACCAAGGTTCAGCAGGAATTGGCCGTCAAAAAACTGGTCCTTTCCAACCACTGACAAGGCCCAAAGAGGCAGATACAGACGAGGAAGGGGTAGAGGACAACCCCAAGGGTCCTACAGAGGCAGACAATGGCAATCACCAACACCAAGAGGTGGTGACGACAGTGCACAGCAGTACAGAAAACAGACTCAATGACTCCCTCATTTCCATGCCAAGCAAAATTCAACTGGCAGCACCTTTGGGAGGAAAACTGGCACTATTTGCAAACAATTGGCATATTGTCACAACAGACAAATGGATTCTGGACATAATAAACAGAGGCTACAAATTTCATTTTCACACTCTTCCAAAGATGAGAGGCATGCCAAACCTACCACAAAATCAAAGGGTAGAGGCACAAGTACAAATCGCAAAGCTCCTAAACATGAGGGCTATACAAAAGGTACCTACGCACCAACAAGCACAAGGTTTTTATTCAAGGCCTTTTCTGGTGCCAAGAAAAGGAAGCGACTGGAGACCCATTCTGGACTTATCCATTCTCAACACATTTCTTCTAGTACCAAAATTCAAGATGCTCACATTACAGCAACTCCTTCCCATGCTGGGCAAGGGGTTTTGGCTGGTAACATTGGACCTCAAGGAGGCATACCTGCATGTCCCAATCAGACAAAGTTGCAGAAGATACCTCAGATTTCTTGCAGGTTCAAACCACTACCAATTCTCTGCATTGCCCTTTGGCTTATCTACTGCCCAGAGTATTCACCAAGTGCCTGGCATCAGTGATTGCATACTGCAGACTTCAAGGGATACAGATTTACCCTTATCTGGACGACTGCCTGATCCAAGCGGACAGCAAACACGTACTTCTGAAACATCTGGCATATGTGACACGCTTACTGCTTTCTCTGGGATACACCATCAACAAGGAGAAATCAAAGCTAACACCCACTCAGAAAATAACCTTCCTGGGTGCCAACTTGGACACAAACACCCAGATGGCTTACCTTACAACAGAAAAACAAGGGCAACTATCTCATTACTTCAAAATGCTTGCAAATAGTACCAGGCTTACTGCAAGGAAAATCCTGCAGGCTCTGGGATTCATGGCATCTTGCATTCTTCTAATCCCATGTGCAAAGCTGCACATGAGGAAACTTCAATGGTACCTAAAAAATCTATGGTCTCAACACAGTCACAGCTTAGAAGTGGAGATTCCAATAATTCCCTGTCTTCAAAAGGAATTCATATGGTGGGCCCAAGCATGCCAAGTAAACAAAGGCCTCCCATTCTGCAAGCCTCAAGCTACACAAGTCATAACCACAGACGCCTCAGATTACGCCTGGGGGGCGCACATGAAGGACAGGTGCATTCAGGGCAGATGGCCCCAAACAGAAAAGCACCTTCACATCAATCAAAAAGAAATGCTGGCAGTAATAAATGCAATTTCAGCGTTCAGAGAATTCCTGCATCCAGGACAACTGCTCATAAGAACAGACAACACCACAGTAATGTGGTACATAAACAAACAAAGAGGAACTCATTCATACCCCTTGTGCAGACTAACCATGACTCTTTGGAATCTAGCTCTGGAAAGACAAATGGAACTTCAGGCTCAGTACCTACCAGGAATGGAAAACACACTGGCAGACACTCTGAGCAGGCATATGACAGACCCTCACGAATGGAAGCTACATCCACATGTATTCATGCAGATTGTTCAAGCATGGGGAAGGCCAGACATAGACCTTTTTGCCTCCCACAAAAATCATCAATTAAAAAAGTTTTGCTCAAGGAACTTCCACCCAAAGGCTTGGAAAGTGGGCGCCCTTTCATTCACATGGACAACTTGGTCAGTTTATGCATTCCCACCACTACCTCTGCTGCCCAAGGTGCTTTTGAAAGTAAGAACAGACAAGCCGAGGATGATACTGATTGCTCCAGATTGGCCGAGACAACATTGGTATCCACTATTGAGGAGCCTAACACACACTCCTCCGTGGCCCCTGCCTCTAACACCTCTACTGCTGACGCAGAACAATTCAAAACCCTACACAGTCAGCTGAAAACTCTCAGCCTAGCTGCATGGAAAATTCCTTAACTTCGCATCAGACACTACTCTCCAAAGAAGTGCAGGATGTCATTTTGGAGGCTAGAAGACCATCTACAAGAAAAGCTTATTCTGCAAAATGGAAGCGGTTTTGCTGTTGGAATGAAGAACGAGGGCAGGATCCTAGAAAATTAAACCTGCCTCAGATTTTACAGTACCTAGCTGAACTTTTGAGCAAGGGACTTTCATTTTCCTCAATCAAGATACATGCCTCAGCAATCTCTGCAGAATTCAATATGGATCCTCCTTTATTCTCACACCCACTCCTACGACAGTTCCTCAGAGGGGCTAAGAACATAAGGCCTCCAAGGAAACAACCAGTGCCAGCTTGGGACCTTAACTATGTACTGGAAAAATTGACATTGCCTCCCTTTGAACCAGCTGCTTCAGCAGAATTACAATATTTGTCCTGGAAAACAGCTTTTCTCCTGGCCATCACTTCAGCTCGTAGGGTATCTGAGTTACAGGCCCTCATGGCGGTGCAGCCATTCCTCATATTCCATCAGGACAGGGTTTCCCTGCGTACTAACCCTTCTTTTATGCCTAAAGTGGTATCTAGGGTAGCCCTAAACCAGGCCATACACCTTCCTACCTTCTACCCTAACCCTCAAAATAAAGGGGAGAAGCTGCTTCATTCTTTAGATATCCATAGGCAGCTACGTTACTACTTGGACAGAACCAAACCATTCAGAAAATCAGATCAACTCCTAGTTTCCTATGCTGTGGGGGTCAAGGGAAACCTGTAACTAAACAGACCATTTCCAAGTGGATTGGTCACTGCATACGCTTCTGTTATTCCTATCATGGAAAGCTGCACCTACTGGTATCAGATCACACTCCACTAGGGCCACAGCCACCTCTACAGCCTTCCTCAGAGGAGTGCCTACTAAAGATATCTTGGAGGCAGCCACTTGGAGTTCTGTACATACCTTCACAAAGCACTACCATCTGCCTTTATACTCCAGAACAAGAGCAGGCTTTGCTACTGCAGTTTTGCAGGGCATTCTAGCTCAACCCAGTTCCGTATAGTACCTACCACCCTGTACATAGCTTTGGGATTCTACCCATATGTAATTACTGCAGCTGTAATGCACGATGAACATAGTACAGTTTTGTACCTACCATAAATGTAGATGTTCGAGGGCTATTACAGCTGCAGTACAGGTTTCCCACCCTCCTTCCCCTCTTGGTAAGACCTTGGGGTTTGAATAACTATTCATACCTGCTGACTGGGTTATCCTGCTATGTTTTATTTGCTTACTTTTGTGTATTACACTAATTTATGTATTGCCTTCCTTTTGGGGGCACCTGACATCTGGGGCAAGAAAGACTGAAGAAGATGGCGTCGGCTGTGTCTTTTATACTCTAGCCTTCCTGACGTCAGAAGAGTACATGACAACAACCGACGCCGGACCAAGACTTTGGAATTCGGCCGACCGAGGGACCGCCTGCCGGCTGAAAACCCATATGTAATTACTGCAGCTGTAATAGCCCTCGAACATCTACATTTATGGTAGGTACAAAACTGTACTTTCTGCTTGGACAAGACTAAATCTCGAAGAAAATCTGAGCAACTGCTGGTAGCATTTGCTGCAGGGGCAGAGAGGAAGGCTATTTCAAAACAAACCATTTCTAAATGGATAAGCCATTGTATTCATTTCTGCTATAAGCACCATGGAAAATCTATCCCCCAGGGGATCAGATCTCATTCCACCAGGGCTGTATCTACTTCTACAGCCTTTCTCAGAGGTATTCCTACCAGGGATATTCTAGAAGCTGCTACCTGGAGTTCAGTTCATACTTTCACCAAGCATTATCTCTTACCAATTTTCTCTAAATCCAGAGCTGCCTTTGCCACTGCTGTTTTGCAGGGCCTTATAGCTGGTCCTAATGCTGTATAAATCCATCCTCCCAACCGTAGCTTTGGGAATCTACCCAAATGTAATGACTGCAACAGTGAAACACGAAGAACATAGTACAGTTGTGTACACTTACCATAAATGTAGATGTTCGAGTGTATTCACTGTTGCAGTCCTGGTTACCCTCCAGCCCCCTGTTTTTCTCTTACTATATCTCTACTTTCTTTTACTATGCTTAAAAGCCTTTTTAGTGTATTTGCTTTTGTGTGGAGGTATATTTTTGTGTTTTTAATTACTTATATATTTCGCTCCCCATTTGGGGAGCACCTGACATCTGGTGCAAGAAAACTGATGTATTGGCGTCAGCTGCATGTTTTATACCCCTGACGACCTGACGTTATGGAAGAAGGGACAGCAACTGATGCAGGACCCAAGACTTTGTTAATCAGGCTGACTGAGGGCAACCTGCCAGCAGATTACCCATATGTAATGACTGCAACAGTGATTACACTCGAACATCTACATTTATGGTAAGTGTACACAAGTGTACTTTTCTTCTTCCCAGGAAAAGTTTTTTTTTCAAGCAAATTCCTAGTGCCAAAGAAAGAAAATGCTTGGAGACCAGTTCTGGATTTTTCTTTCTTAAACTTGTTAGTTATGGTGCACAAATTCAAATTCACTTCACAACCTGTTACTACTACTTCCTCTTAAAAGTTTTTAGTAGCACTAGACTGAAAAAAGAAGCTGTGTCTTACCATAACGTTCCATCTATATTGTTGATCCTCGTTCAGTCATTACGTATGGATATCGGTTCCGAGCTCGGAACCGAGCCGGCCATTTTCCAAGCTTGTGTCAGCTTCAAACTCTCGAGCTAAACTCTTACCCACAATTCCCCTCTCCCTGTTACCTCAGCTTGAGTTTGCAAGTTAAAGAAGGTAGAGGCTACCTCTGGTCAAATAACCTAGGAGAACTGGATAGTGAGATCCACTAGAAACCACAGGAGGGGGAAGGAGGGAGGGTCGTAATGACTGAACGAAGATCAGCAATACAGATGGAACGTTATGGTAAGACATAACTTCTTTATCTGATATTTTTAATTCTCGTTTCATCCTTACATATGGGACAGAGTCCCCAGCTACCTCTATTCCTGGGAGGCTCTCATGGAAGGACATTCCTGAGCACCATAGAACCGAAAGATGCTCTTCCCCTGGAGGCCAAATCCAATTTGTAATAATTGATGAAGGTATTAGGCGTAGCCCAAGTTGCAGCTGCACAGATGTCATGTAAAGGAGCTCTGGCATGGAAGGCAGCAGAAGTTGCCACCGACCTTGTTGAATGAGCTTTCATGGTAGTAGGCAACGAGATATTACATTGTGTGTAAATAAAGGTCACACAGTCCTTCAACCATCTAGCTAATGTGACCGTAGCAACAGCCGATCCTAATCTAGGTCCAGAAAAGACCAAAAATAACTGGTCAGATTTACGAAAGGGTTTAGTCCTGTTTAGGTAAAAACGGATTTGCCTGTGTATATCAAGGGTATGTAGGCAATACTCTCCTCTGTTTGAATGGTTGGGAAAGAAAACTGGCAATTCAGTGTCTTGATTAATGGACATTTCAGAGATCACTTTAGGCAGAAATGATGGGTTAGTTCCCAGAGACACTCTGTCTCTATGAAAAATCAAGTATGGACTCTTGATACATAAAGCCTGAAGTTCAGAAATACGTCTGGCAGAAGTAATAGCGACCAAAAACAAGGTTTTCCATGACAAATACTTGAGGTCGCAAGAAGAGGCTGGTTCAAAAGGTGCCATTGTCAGGGCTTGTAGAACTAATGATAAATCCCATGGTTGAATAGGTTCTCTAAAAGGTGGCTTCAAATGATTCACACCTTTTATGAAGGTCTTACACAATTTATGGACATAAGAGAGGAATCTTGGACACCCTCATGAAAATTAGAAATTGCAGCCAAATGAACTTTAATGGTAGAGGCCGATAGACCCAATTGAAACAGGTCGGCCAGATAGTCTAGTATTATCGACACCGGTGCTGAAAAGGGGTCTACTTGTTTATCTTTCAGCCAACAGGTAAATCTTTTCCACTTGCTCAGATAAGTAATTCTAGTGGAGGACTTATAAGAAGCAATGAGAATATCACGTACTGGTAAAGAAAGACCATTCTGCCTGGCAATCAAGGGAATTGGAGTAGCCAAGCCGTTAGCTTCAGGCTGTTCAGGTTGGGATGAATTGGGTTCTGTGGGTGTGAGATCAACTCCGGGATTGGATGGAGGATCCATGGTCGATCTAGTAGGTGAGGCCAAAAGAATGGGAACCAAATCTGTCATGGCCAATATGGTGCTATGAGGATTATCTTTCTCTTCAACTGCCGGGCTTTTTTCAGAAACTGGGGAATGAGAGGAAAGGTGGAAATGCGTAGAGAAGACTCGAGGGCCAGTCGTGGACTAGAGCATCCCTGGGTGACTGTCCCAGAGGGGGAATCAGGGCGACGTAGTTGCTGCATTTGTAGTTGGCCGGGGATGCAAAGAGTTCCCAGCAAGGACGGTCCCAGCGGTGGAAGATCTCCGCCACTATCAAAGGATTCAGGGGCTACTCGTGAGGTTGCAGAATGCACCTGCTGAGTCTGTCTGCTATCACGTTGGAAGTCCCGGGAATGTGCATTGCTAGAAGAAAACGGTTGGTAGCCATCGCCCATTGCCATATCCTCATGGTCTGTCGACAAAGGGGGTAAGATTTGGTTCCACCTTGCTTGTTGGTGTACCAGACCACCACCATGTTGTCCGATTGAATCGCAATTGTCCCTGACGGTAGCAGGGGATGGCATGCTTGCAACGCCAGAAGCACCGCCCTCAGCTCTAGAACATTTATATGCAGATGGGCCTCCGGTTGAGACCAAGTACCTTGGACTGTCTGTCCCTGACATAGCCCCCTCCCACTCCATCAGGGAGGCGTCTGTGGTCACTGTGGCCTTGGGATGCTGGGGGGAAAAGGGGCGAGACCGTTGGGAGAGATTGTGTGTCATCCACCAATATAAATTCTGTTTGCACCTGTGGGTTACTCGAATCATGGCTGAAAGAGGATGCTGAAAAGGATACCATTGGGTGAACAGTAGCCATTGTAGAAGCCTCATGTGAAACCTGGCCAGGGGAACAATGGTGATGGAGGCTGCCATGGAACCCAACAGCTGTAGAACCGAGTGAGCCGTGGATTTTTCCTTTGAAATGATTGGAATTGGTTGTTGCTTTATCCTTAAAATTCTGTGCTCTGGAATAGCAGCTCTGCAGTTTTTTGTGTCCAAGATAACCCCTATGAATTCTGTCGACTGAGATGGGGTGAGATTGAATTTCTGCCAGTTTATGGTTATGCCTAGCCTTTGAGCAGCGAGGAGAGAGTATGCCAGGGCTTTTTCCAGTAGATGTCTGGTGGGGGTGGAAATGAGCCAGTTGTTTAGGTACGGAAACACCTGGAATCCTTGAAGTCGCAAGTGAGCTGTGACAACTGCCATGCACTTTGTGAACACTCTGGGGGCTGTAGAGAGTCCGAAGGGCAGTACTCTGAACTGGCAGTGACTGGCTCCCACTTGGAAGCACAGAAATCTTCTCGATGGCCTGTCCACCTTTATGTGGTAGTACGCATCTTGAAGATCTATAGAGCACATCCAATCGTCTTTTCCCAAAAGCGGGAGGATAGACTGTATAGTGACCATCCAGAATTTTTGTACTCTCACAAACTTGTTCATTACACTGAGATCCAAAATTGGTCAACAGTCCCCGGTTTTCTTTGGCACCAAAAATAGTCCTGAGTAGAATCCAGGTCCTTTCTGGTCTGGAGGGACTATTTGGATGACCCTTTTTCTTAGCAGCTTTTCTATCTCTAGTGCTGCTTCTTCCCTTTGACTGGATGGAACGTCGGGAAGATTTTTTGAAGGGACGGGACAAAGATCGAAGGGGATATCATAACCTCTGGTTGTGATCCTTTGTACCCAAGAATCGGTGGTGATGGTTAGCCAGGCAGAAGGGTACAAGGAGAAACGTCCCCCAGCCACCTCCAGAGGAAAGGAGTTGGGCCACTCTTCAGGAGCGCTGGTAGGATTGGCCAGGGAAAGAATCCCAGGAACCCTGGTTATGCAGTCCCCCTCTGCCCCAAAAGGAGCGTCTTTCCTGTGAGTTTCCCCCTCTGCCTCTGGGGGAGAACTCGGTCTGTGTGTCACGGAAAGGACCCTGAGATTTCTTGAACCGTATCTTCCCACTCTTTTGGTTTCGGGAGAAAGCACGTTGAGGGGAAGAGTAACGGACACCTACGGCAGAAAGGGTCTTACCATCTTGTTCACATCTGGCCAGTGTGCTTTTAACTTTGGGCCCAAACAACGAGGAGGGCTCAATGGGGGCATTAAGAAAGGAAGACTTAAAAGGTTCCACGAAGTTGCACAAGCACATCCAGGCATGTCGTCTCAAGACCGCAGCTGAACCCGCTGCTCTAGCTGCTCCTTCTGATGCGTGAGATATCAATTGCATAGAGGAGTTAGATATAGACTCAATGGTGGCCAGCTGAGAGGCCACTTTGTCACGGACCTCATCAAACACTGTACCAGCCAAGGTTTCAGAGAGCTCAGAAACCAGATCCCTTTGAAGCCTGGTAAAATGTGCCATATAATTCAGGGACCTGATAGCAAAGGTCGCTGAAGCAAAAGTGCGCTTCCCTATTCGGTCCAGGGCCTGGGACTCTCTTTTAGGCAGATGGACAGTCTCGCTTTTTTCTTCTGCCAGATCCTTTTTTGTTGCGGCTGCCACCATCAAAGCATCTACAGGAAGACCTTTGGACCAATGGGGATCTGAAGCAAGAGGGGACAAGATCTTATCTGGCCTCCAGGGAATAGCTTCAACAGTATCAGAGGCCTTCCAAGCACGCTGCATGATGAACTTGACAAGTTCATCGGCAGGTGGAGTAACCCAGGAGGTAGGGGGCCAGGTGCGGAAAGCCTGCAGGAACACAGATTCCTCAGGGGTCGGATTAGAGGGCTGCCAGTCTCCTCTCTCTTTCAGGATTTCAATGATATCGCCGAAGGATACCTCAGAGCGTGACCGAGGGGATCCTTCCCCCTCTTCGAAATCTGTGTCTTCGGTGAGAGACTCCTCTGTGGAGTCCATGTGCTTCCTCTTACATAAACTTTTCCAGTGTACCTTCTCAGCGGGAGAAGCTGGAGAAGACAATTGAAAAGGGGATTCCTGAGTGAATATGTCCTGAGGCCCTTGCACCCGGAGTCCGCTAGGTGCGACTTGTGAAAGCAGTGTACCAGAGGAGGGTGGGGGTATAGACAGTCCGGTATCGCCAGCAGCAGCGAAAGCCTTCTCCAACAGTTGGAAGGCTGGTCCACCCAGAGAGGAGTATAAGTTAAGGACAGGGGGCACTCCTCCCCTAAGTGGCTCAGCCTGCCGACTCGGAGTCCCTGGATGGCTGTGGTGCAGCAAGCTATGCTTACCACAGCTGACATCCTGGGTCATAGCAAAACTTTCCTGCCATGAAGGCAACTGCAGTTCCTTAGTGAGATCCATAAAGGGAACCGCAGAAGGGGAAGGCTGTACTATATCCATGGACTTCAAAGGCAATGAAGGAGGAGAATAAGAAGGTGTCTTTGGAGACGGGTGATCACCTCCCAAGGAAGGATAGTTCCAGGGGGTGGAATACCTCTGGCCAAGAATGCCTGGTCCACAAGACGCAACACATCATGTTCAAGAAAGACTTCTAGTGGACCTCACAGAGACTGAGGGAGAAACAGGCCTGTCCACAAAAGAGGTAGACTCGATGCCCATCTCATCTTATCGCACCGAGGACAACGGTGCCGAGAAAGACTGAACTACTGTAGTCTGCACCAAAGAAGTCATCGGTGCCGATGTCATTGTCTGCACCGACACAGGGATCAGTGCCGAAGTGGTTGTCGGTGCCTAAACTGGAACCGACAAAACTGGAGTCAGTAATAATGGCCTAAGTTCCGAGGAAGATCTCGGAGCTGACGTGGTCAAGGTCTGCGCCGACTGAACGGTCGGTGTCGATACAGTGGTAAAGGTCTTAACCGAGGAGCCCCTTGGTGCCGATATGTAGAAGGCTGTAGGAGAGGACGGAGCCGAAATCATTAATAGAGCCGAAGGCCTCGGTGCCAAAGGTCTGGGCACCAAAAGCACTGGGGCTGACTGAGAGAGCTCCGGAACCAAAATTTTAGCCTTTTTAGATTTTGGTTGGAGAGAGTCCCCAGCTGGGGATGAAGGCAAGTATTTAGCCTTAGTAGAAACATCCATTTTCTTATGGGCTTTAGGAGGGGTTGAAACCTCTGACCCAGAAATAGCCTCTGAAAAGGGAGATTTTAAAAGTCCCTTCAGTATCAGCTTATTTTTCCTTTCTAACAAAGTTCTATTAGAAAAGTTTTCACATATAGTACAAGGTGGTTCAACATATAAATGGGAAGCTCCCAAACAATAAACACATAAAGAGTGTGCATCAGAAGTAGGCAGTTTGTGTCCACAATCAGAACACCGCTTAAACCCCGGATTACCCTTTTTATCTGCCATATTAACAAATAGAAAAGTACCAACAATGGTACAAGAGAGTACCCAAAGGTATGAAAAAGAAAAGGAAAGTGATTACCAATGATGGTAAGGAGAAATTATCTCACTGTAAAAAGGGTAAGTAAAGGACAGAAAAAACCTGAGGAAATTATGAACGCTAGATGTGATAGGGCAAGAGACAATAAAATATCAACTTTTCTGACAGAAAAGTAATTTGTAAAGCAATTAAACAACAAATGACTGTACTTAGCTCAAGAGAAGTAGCTTGACACGACCGGATGGCAACACAGCAAACGAAATCTGAGGTAACAGGGAGAGGGGAATTGTGGGTACGAGTTTAGTTCGAGAGTTTGAAGCTGACGCGAGCTTGGAAAATGGCCGGCTCGGTTCCGAGCTCGGAACCGATACCCATACGTAAGGAATGAACGAGGATTAACAATATCAGATTGATGCTTATCATCACATCCCTGTTCATCCAGACTTCAAATGTTTCTTAAAGCTTTGTGTGTCTGGATCACATTATGTGTTATCTGACTTACCATCTGGACTAGCCACTGCACCAAGACTGTTCGAAGTGTGTCTAGCTCCAGTTATAGCTCTTTGCAGACTACAGGGTATCCACATTTTTCCATATATAGATGACTTGCTTGTCTTTGCAGAGTCTTTCTCAAAGTGCCAGAAGTCTGTATTTTAGGTTAGAGATCTCTTACACAAGCTGGGATTCCGCAAACAGTTGGAGGTCTTTCTCATCTTCTAAACACACGACTCCTCAGTTCAGAAAGCTTTTCTTCCACAGGGAAAAATGTCTTCATTTAGATCTATTTCTAAGGTTTTCCAAGCAGACTTGGGTCACTGCAAGGGAATACTTCCAAATTATGGGTCTCATGGCATCTTTGTTTCTCATGGTACCCTGGCAAGACTCTACATGAGAAAGGTACAGTGGCATGTGAAATCTGTTTGGTCCCAACATTACCACCCTTTGTCTTTTTATATCCCAGTGTTGGAGTTTGTCAGAATAGAAATCTTTTGATGAAGACAACAGATATCCTTAAATCCAGGTTGACCCTTCTTTCCTGCTACAAAGCAGTAAGTCACCACAGATGCTTCTGACTTTGCTAGGGGAGCAGTTTCAGGAGGGATTAAAGGGCAGGAGGTGTGAGACACGAAGAACAGAAGCAAACGCATATATATCAAGGAGGTACTTGCCCTGATCAAAGGACTCAACTCTCTGAATCGTCTTTGGTTTCCATGATCTCTTCAAGTGGTCACAGGTAGTAATATAGTCATGTGGTACATCAGCAAGCAAGGGGGAACCAGGTCGTACCCCCGTTGCAGACTAGCCACGTTAGCTTGGGATGTAGCTTCACAGAACAGTCTCACTCTACAGGCATCCTGCATTCTTTCAGGCGAACAAGCTGAGCAGAATTAGGGCAGACCCTCATGAATAGGAAACTAGATTGGGGGTCTTCCAATATCTGATTCATCTGTGGGAAGTTCCTCAAGCAGACCTCTTTGCCTCCTCTCTGAGCAATCAGCTGGCAAGTTTCTGTTTCAGGACTCCATGCAAAAAGGCCTGAAACACAGATGCCTTTTCTTTTCCTTGGACAGGAATGTTCTTGTATGCTTTTCCACCTTTCCACTAATATCCAGGGTACTTCTGAAGATTCAGAATGAATCCCCCAAGATCATTATGGTGGCTGTCTAATGGCCTAGGCAACAGTAGTTATCACTTCTTTTGGAAATGGCTATGGACAAGTAACACAAGCTTCCTCACAGACTGGATCTACTCGCACAATAAAAAGGCTATTCACAACACCCTGACATCAGTCATCTTCAATTGAATGTATGGATGATACAGTCTTAATTCCTTTTAGGCATTTGTTTACTGAGAATGTGCAGCAGTTGCTAATGGCTGCATGAAAGTCTGCTACTAAAAAAATTCCTGTATTAACAAATGGAAAAGGGTTTTTAGCTGGTGCCAGCACCCTTTCAGGGCTTGTTGTTCTCTGATTTTACAATATTTATGTGAGTTGCTGTACTGTGGCCTTGTTTTCTCTGTCAAGGTTCATTTAGCTGCCACTTCAGCATGTCTGACCATGGATTCTCCTCCTTTAATGCAGTCTCATGTCAAAATGTTATTGAAAGGCATTTTGCATAAGAGGCCTTCAAGAAAAAAACCCTCTTGCTGCCTTGGTATCTTAACTTTTGTGTTAGAGAAGTAAACACTCGCTCCATTTGAACCAGCTAATCTGGCTGAATTGAGGTTCTTACCATGGAAAACAGTTTTGCTGATTGCTCAGACCTTGTATGAAGGGTGTCTGAGTTGGAAGTTCTTATGGTGAGTCATCCCTATCTCGTTTTCCATAGGGACATAGTTTCTCTGAGAACTAATCCTTCTTTCATGCCTAAAGTGGTATTTGAGTTTGCTTTAAGCCAGACTATCCATCTCCCCGTTTTCTTTCCTGAACCTAAAAATGGGAGTGAAGGATACACCACACCTTGGATGTCCACAGACAACTCGGTACTATCCTGACAGAACTAAATCTTTCAGATCTTTGTATCAGTCGTTCATTTCTTGTGAAGTTAAGAAGTGGTGACAACCGAAGTCAAACAAACTATTTCCAAATGGTTGTCTAAGGCTATTACCTTTTGTTATACTCATTGTAACATAACTATTCCAGGCAGGTTCAAGGGCCACTCTCCTAGGGCCTTGACTTCATCTGTGGCTTTTTGGAAAGGGTTTATTTATTTATTTATTGACGTTTGTTAAATGGGTTAGTCCAGCTGAGCCAGGAGCCCATTTTCAGTGGAGACCCAAGGGAAAGAGCTCCAGAAAATTAACAATTATTACAAAAGTTACAAAGATATAATCAACAGATAACATAAGTCTACTAACAAGTAATAGCATGACATAACATAAGGCTATTAACCGGTAACAAATCTATAAATATTAAAAAATATTTAAAAAAAACAGACGGAGTATGAAATTCAGTGGAATACCATACATGACATCATTCCAGTGTACAAAGAGTCAGTAGTAATACAAGAACCTATTATTAGGTATACTATTATTTAATTTTTTTTTTTTGTGGATTTAAAAATAGAAAAAAAAGAGGGAAAAGTAACAGAAGGTGCAGAGTATATGAGGAAAAAGAAATTATGTAGCTAAGAATGGAGAATAAGTCAAGTGGGGGGGTTGATAAGGGCAGGACTGTGTCTTTTGTAGATAAAGTTTAAGTTCTTGTTTGAACAGGTATTTTTGAGGAGTGGTTCTTAGATTGAGAGGGAGTAAGGTCCAAGCATTGGCTGTGGCGTATTTATAAAGGGACTTTCTAATGTTTTTATTTGGTTTGTATATGTCAAGGAGGCATTTACTGGTAGTACGGAGGTGGCATTGGGGGTTATAGTAGGACAGTAGATTAGCGATGGCGGGGCAAAAAGAAGGATCATTCAGGATAGAGTGTGCAATATGTAGTTAAGAAAGTAGTAGTTGTTTAGGGAATTCAGGCCATTGGAGTGTCTTAAGGGCGAGACAGTGATGGGATTTGTATGGAAGATTGGAGGCAAATCTTGGAAAATGGAGTGCAGGTGGATCTTTAATTATCCAGTATATACAGTGCAACAGAGAGAGTGGTGGTCACAGGTGGTCATGTTCCAGCATAATTAGAAAACCCTTCTGAATTTGAGCTCCTCTTCCTTTCATTTCCACAATGCTGCTGTTATAGTCCTACTTCCTTAAATGTTTTTACCCCCCCCCCCCCCGAATAGGCCACTTTGTTCCTTAAGGTTATTTGTTTTGACTGTTTAATGGCTACTGAAGTTAGAAAATTAGCAGGTTGGATAAGGGCAAAGCCTCCAGATTTAAGAAAAGTGTTGAATGTGGAAAGAGCATCCCCCAAATGCACACTCAACCTTTGTGCTATATGCTTGGAAAGCAGATAATTTATTTACTGAGTGTGACGCACGTGAAACCTTTTGTTCCTACATACTGCAGAAAAGGAAAAACACATGCAATAGTTAAGGACTTTCTTCCAGCAGATAGGGTAAGAAAGCCAATAAAAGAGAGGAGAAAAAGGCTGAGGAAACCAAAACTAGTCTCCCAATTAAATGTGGCAGTGGTATTTGACTCCTCTCTAAGGAGGAGACTTGGTAGTGTATACTTGGAGCATGAGCTGACAAAGTACCTTGACTTGAGACCTCATGTGGAGCCCCACCATCAACATCTACTGGAACAGTTATGATGGAGGTCTTAGTCAAGGTCCAGATGAAACTCCACGTCCTCCCTCCTTCCACTGCCTCAAAAAGAGGAGCTAAAGTAGGACCCATCACCTCCACTTCTAATGGTCCTACCCTGAGCTCAGTTTTTATCATGGGAAGTATCAGAGTCTAATGTGGGTACCATGTTGATGTTCTTCGTGTTTCACTGTTACAGTCATTACATTTGGGGAATCCTGCTGGCAGGTTGCCCTCAGTTGGCCTGAATTCCAAAGTCCTGGGTCCTGCGTCAGCTGCAGTCGCCCCTTCCCTGACGTCAGGATGTCAGGGGTATAAAAAAATGCAGCCAACGCCATTTTCTTTAGTCTTTCTTGCCGCACGGTGCCCGAAGCAGACGCAGTTCGCAAGTGCCGGTCGGCCGACTCCTGAGATTTTCGTGTTCCAATTTCAGATCCGAAGTCTTCTATAAAGCTAAGTACCCCACTGGGGAAACCTTTTTCTTGCTCTAGACCGATGTCAGAAAAAGTTAATAATTGTATTTCTTGTGGGAAGCAAATACCTCATAAGGATTTTCATTTTTACTATATTCCTTGCCTAGGGCCTGATCACAACGTTTCTGGTTGTCGGTTTTGTGCTAAATTTAACCAATGCACTATTAAGCGCCAGTATGATTTTGCTTTAAACTATTTTGGACGCCAGTTTAATTATCCAGAAATTTTGTCGGATAGCCATCCGACTACTGGAGTTCACAAAAAACGCAAAGAAAAAGAAAGAGATAGACAACCGAGGCCCAAAACCGACGATGAAGCTTCTCCTAAGCCAGTCGCCGGTTCACCGGTCCTCAGTGAGGCGCTTTCACAGCCCCTGACACCCGCTACTTTAGAGTCGCAAGCCGCTACCGACTCCCACGTGGAGTCGGCCATGCCGCTGGAAACTCAAGGTATTGAAGCCTCGGATATTATCCCTTCAGATGGGTCCGGAGCCGCTGAGCAGGCACCGGCTTCTGAAGGTGTATTCAGAACTAAACATCTTTACATCAAACCGACTTCAGCTTCAAAGGCAAAGACTAAAGCACCTTCCAAAGCAAAGAAACAAACTCAAGAGCCACGTTGTCAGGCCTCTATGCCCAAAAAACAGATGCTCAAAATGGCCGAAGACTAGGTTACCTTGATCAGGGGATCCCATCCCCCTCCTGATAAGAGACCTAGGCAAGAGACTGACTATGAATCTTCAGATCAGGTTTCTATTTCTTCTGATTCCTCTTCTGATCAGGAATATTCTCTTCCCCCCTATGAGGATTCTGATGCTGTAGAATCTATACCTTCAGCTTCTCCTCCAGAGGACTATTCTTTTGGGGAAACGTTACATACCATGAGGGAGCATTTCCACTGGGAGAGCCAAGATTTTTCAGAATCTAAAAAGAGGCTCAGGGATTTCCTTTTACTACCTCAACACAAGCCACTAACCATCCCACCTGTGTTAGACATTGTAGATGATGTGTTTTCGGAGTCTAGTCTTACCCCTGACTCCTTAACTCCAGCTCCTGTTAAGCCTGACAGATATTATAGGGTTCCTGACTCTCATAAATTCCTTTCTAAAAACCCTGCTGCAGACCCAGAAACTACTTCTCAGGGTCCCAAAGGAGTTAAGGCTTCTGCTGCAAAAAACCCTACCCCCTCGGACAGAGATTCTAGGGCACTGGACAGATGGGGAAAAAAGGTTTACACATATGCTACCTTGGCTATAAGGGCCTTAAACTGTCAGTTTCATATGCTCAAATATCAGCAACATGTCATGGCATTGCTTAAACAGAAAATGTTAAACTCTGAATGTGCAGAAAACAAGGAAATGCAAGATTTATTGCATGCTGCTGAACAAGTTGGAAAGCATACTTTGCAATGTGGTTTTGATTCTTTGGAGGCCTCCTGGAGGGCCGCAGTTACAGGTTCTGTAATTAGGAGGCATGCTTGGTTAAAGGAACAAAATCTGCCTGATCATGTTAAAGTTAAATTATTAGATGCACTTTTACAGCATGATACTTTGTTTGGTGTTAAGGCAGAAGAGGTGTTAAAGAAAATGGAGGACAAAGCTAAATCTATGCAAATGGTCAAAGATTTTTTACAAGTACAGCCACCTAGGTTTAGTAGACACAAAGGGGCAGTACCAGACGCCATAGAGGCAGATCCCAGGCGCAAGGTTCATACCGCTCAAAACAATGGGGGGCTTCTACCTCCAAAGTTGGAGAAGACAAATCACAGCCATACAGGAAACAGTCCCAATGACTTCCCCCTGCCTGCACCAAGCACTTATCTCCTGGCAGCACCCTTAGGGGGAAAATTAGCACTTTTTTCTCAAAATTGGCACATCATAACCCAGGACAAGTGGGTCTTAAATATCGTGTCAAGGCTACAAGTTCCATTTCCATACCCTGCCAAAGACAAACGGCTGGTCAGATCTGCCAAAAAATCGATGGGCAGAGGCACAAAAACAAGTCTCATCCCTCACGGACATGGGGGCCATTCAACTAGTACCAGAGCAAGTGCTGGGACAAGGATTTTACTCAAGACTGTTCTTGGTACCCAGAAATGACCAGGCCTGGAGGCCAATACTGGACCTATCGATTTTCAACACATTTCTGGATATACCAAATTCAAGATGGTGACTTTGCAGCAGCTTCTGCCCATGCTGGGCAAGAACGCTTGGCTTGTGACTTTAGACCTAAAAGAGGCATACCTGCATGTCCCAGTCAGACAAATATGCAGAAGATACCTCAGATTCAAGGCTGGCTCAATGCATTACCAATTCTCTGCACTGTCCTTTGGCTTATCTACTGCGCCCAGGGTCTTTACAGAGGGTCTGGCACCAGTAATTGCATTCTGAAGACAAAGAGGAATATAAATATATCCTTACTTGGACTGCCTAATTCAAGCAGAGAAGGACATTCTTCTACAGCATCTGGCGTTTGTGAAAAGACTTCTAACATGCCTAGGGTGCACAGTCAACAAAAAGAAATCAAACGTAGTACCCTATCAAGAGATAATATTCCTGGGTGCAAGCTTAAATACAACTGCCCAGATGGCTTATCTCACGTCAGACAAACAGAGGCAACTGACTACCTATTTCAAAATGTTGGCAACAAAGGCCCAGTTATCTGCAAGAAAAATTCTGCAGGCTTTGGACTTCATGGCATCCTGCATCCTATTAATTCCATATGCAAGGCTGCATATGAGGAAACTTCAATGGTACCTAAAAAGTGTTTGGACTCAACATTGCCACAGCCTGGAAACAATGATTACTCTCATTCCCTGCCTGCAACAGGAGTTTCGATGGTGGGCGAAGGCTTGTCACCAGAACAAGGGACAGCCATTCACATTACCCCCAGCCAGGCAAACACTAACAACGGATGCATCAGATTATGCCTGGGGGGCCCACATGGCAGGAAGATGCATTCAGGGCACATGGTCCTCAAACCAAATGCATCTACATATCAATCAGAAAGAGATGCTAGCTGTTCAAAATGCCCTGACAGCCTTCAAGGACCTACTTCATCCAGGACAACTACTGATAAAGACAGACAACACCACGGTCATGTGGTACATAAACAAGCCGGGGGGAACACATTCTTACCCCCTTTGCAGACTAGCCATGACCTTGTGGGACACAGCATTGACTTGCCAAGTACATCTGCAGGCACAATTCCTGCCAGGAAGGAAAAATACTCTGGCAGACAAACTAAGCAGAAACCTCATGGATCCACACGAGTGGCACCTGGACCCACAAGTCTTCAGCATGATAACAAGGAAATGGGGATGCCTGGACATAGATCTATTTGCCTCCACTCGCAACTACCAACTAAAAAGATTCTGCACAAGGATTCATCACAGACAGACATGGAAAGTGGACGCCCTATCTTTCAGCTGGAAAAAACTATCAGTATATGCATTTCCCCCTCTACCTCTCCTCCCCAAGGTACTCCTAAAGGTCAGACAGGAGAAGCCAAAGATGATACTGATTGCTCCAGACTGGCCCCGCCAGTACTGGTATCCAGTACTAAGAAGCTTGTCACAATGCCCAGCTTGGACCTTACCTCAGATACCTCACCTACTGTCCCAGCAAAACAATCAGATCCTGCACAGCCAACTCAAGACTTTAATCCTGGCAGCATGGCCGATAATGTAGCCATACAAAACACACCTCTCAGTAAAGCTGTGATGGATGTCATTTTGGAGGCCAGAAGGCCTAGTACTAGAAAGTCTTATGCTGGATAATGGAAGAGATTCTGTGCTTGGAACCAGGCACAAGGAACTGATACAGTTGTGCCAAATATTCCTCAGATTTTGCAATACTCAACTGAGATGCTGGACAAAGGTCTATCATTTTCATCTATTAAAATTCATGCCTTTGCCATTTCGGCTCATTACAATTCAGAGCCACCAATCTTTTCTCATCCCTTACTAAAACAGTACCTCAGAGGAGGCAAAAATTTAAGGCCTCCAAGGAGATCACCAATGCCTGCATGGGACCTCAACTATGTCTTGGAAAAACTCACCCTGCCTCCTTTTGAGCCAGCTGCTACTGCTGATATAAAGTTTTTATCTTGGAAAACAGCTCTGCTCCTAGCAATAACTTCTGCAAGATGAGTTTCAGAGCTTCAGGCACTCATGGCTGTGGAACCTTTTATCATTTTTTATCCAGACAGGGTCTCTGAGGACAAACCCAACATTTATGTCTAAGGTGGTGTCCAGTGTGGCTCTTAACCAAACTATTCATCTGCCAACTTTTTATCCAAATCCACAGAACAAGGGGGAGAGAATTCTGCATTCTTTGGACGTACACAGACAGCTTAGATTCTGCTTGGACAGAACCAAAGTTTTCAGAAAGACAGAACAATTACTAGTGGCATATGCTGCAGGAACACAAGGAAAGGCTATCTCAAAGCAGACTATTTCAAAGTGGATAGGCCACTGCATTCATTTCTGCTATTTACACCATGGCAAGCCAGTGCCTAAGGGCATCAGGCCACATTTAACCAGAGCTGCACCCACTTCAGTAGCCTTTCTTAGGGGAGTACCAACCAAGGACATTTTAGAGGCTGCTACTTGAAGTTCAGTGCACATCTTTACAAAGCACTATCATCTGCCACTCTACTCTAAATCCAGGGCAGGCTTTGCCACTGCAGTTCTGCAGGGCCTCATAGCTGCTCCAAATGCTGTGTAGCTCCAACCTCCCATCCATAGCTTTGGGACTCTACCCAAATGTAATGACTGCAACAGTGAAACACGAAGAACATAGTACAGTTGTGTACACTTACCATAAATGTAGATGTTCGAGTGTATTCACTGTTGCAGTCCGGGTTACCCACCCGCCACCCCCCTTTTCTTTTGATGGAACCTATCTTTCCTTCTCTGATTTATACAACCTATGTGGTGTATTTGCTTGTAGATGAAGGTAAAGTTTATATTGGTGCATGTATTTATATGTATATAAATTTTGGCTACCCTTTTAGGGGGCACCTGACATCTGGGGCAAGAAAACTAAAGAAAATGGCGTCTGCTGCATCTTTTATACCCCTGACATCCTGACGTCAGGGAAGGGGTGACAGCAGCCGACGCAGGACCCAGGACTTTGGAATTCAGGCTGACTGAGGGCAATCTGCCAGCAGGACTACCCAAATGTAATGACTGCAACAGTGAATCCACTCGAACATCTACATTTATGGTAAGTGTACACAACTGTATTTTCTCATTGGCAGCAACAATAAGTCTTTTATTGGCACTGACATCCTTGACAGTGGTGCTTTGGAACTGACTCCAGTGGCACCAGGAGCCACTAATCCTGAAGTCATTGTTGATGATTCAGTGTCTAGATCGGCATAAGCCCCCCTTAGTGCACTTCAAGGTGTCAGGGTTACTGGCCTTTGAGATGTTCATCGTGTTTCACTGTTGCAGTCATTACACTTGGGTTATCTTGCTGGCAGGCGACCCGCAGTCGGCCCGAGTTCCAAAGTCTTGGTCCGGCGTCGGATCCTGTCGCCTCTTCCCTGATGTCAGTGCGTCAGGGGTATAAAAGATGCAACAGATGCCATTTTCTTCAGTCTTTCTTGCCGCGCAGTGCCCGAAGCAAAAGCAGTTCGCAAGTGCCGGTCGGCCGACTCCTGAGATTTTCAAAATTGAATTTCAGAACCGAAGTCTTCAATAAAGCTAAGTACCCCGTTTGGGAAACTTTTTCTTGCTCCAGACCGATGTCAGTAAAAGTTAATAATTGTATTTCTTGTGGGAAGCAAATACCTCATAAGGACTTTCACTCTTACTGTATTCCTTGCCTAGGCCCTGACCACGATGTTTCCAGTTGTCGGTTTTGTGCTAGATTCAATAAACGCACTATTAAACGTTGGTTTGATTTTACTTTACATTATTTTGGCCAAAGGTTTAATTGCATAATGCCGTCGGAACAAACGACGACCGGAATTTATAAAAAACGCAAAGACAAAGAAAAGGCAGGCATCCAAGGTCCAAAACTGACGACGAAGCCACTTCTAGGCCAGTTGCTGGTTCCCCAGTTCTCAGTGAGGCGCTTTCGCAGCCCCTGACACCCGCTACCTCAGAGCCACAGGCCATAACCGACAGCCACGTGGAGACACCGAAGCCTGTGGAAACTCAAGGTATTGGGCCTACGGAAACTATTCCCTCAGATGGGTCCGGAGCCGCTGAGCAGGCATCGGCTTCTGAGGGTGTTTTTAGACCTTCACAGCTTACAATTAAGCTCACTACAGCAGCCAAGGCAAAGTCAAAGACACTATTAAAGACAAGGAAACAAGTACAGTATTCTCCTGAACAGTCATCCATGCCAAAGAAACAGATGCTTAAAATGGCCGAAGACCTAATTACTTTAATCGGGGGTTCCCATCCCCCTCCTGACAAAAGGCCTAGGCAAGACACTGACTATGATTCCTCTGACCAGGTTTCTATTTCCTCTGATTCCTCTTCTGATCAGGGATATTCTCTCCCTCCCTATGAGGACTCTGATGCAGAAGAGTCTATACCTTCAGCCTCTCCGCCTGAGGATTATTCTTTTGGGGAAACCCTGCACACCATGAGGGAGCATTTCCATTGGGAGAGCCAGGATTATTCAGAATCCAAGAAAAGGCTCAGAGACTTGCTTTTATTGCCTCAGCACAGGCCCCTGGCTATCCCCCCTGTGCTTGATATTGTTTGTGATGTTTTCTCTGAATCCAGTCTGTCTCCTGATTCTTTACCCCCTGCACCAGTCAAGCCAGACAGGTACTACAGGGTCCCTGACTGTCCTAAATTTCTTTACAAAAACCCCGCTGCAGACCCAGAAACAATTTCCCAGGGCCCTAAAGGGGTTAAGGCTTCCACTGCTAAAAATCCTGTCCCCTCGGATAGGGATTCCAGAGCTCTGGACAGATGGGGGAAAAAAGTTTACACTTCTGCTACTTTAGCTGTAAGGGCTTTAAATTGCCAGTTTCACATGCGTAAATATCAACAGTACCTCATGTCATTGTTAAAACAGAAAATGGTTTCAGATTCAGAAAGTCCTGACATTAAGGAAATGCAGGATTTATTGCATGCAGTTGAACAAGTGGGAAAGCATACTCTGCAATGTGGTTTTGATTCATTAGAGGCTTCTTGTAGAGCCGCAGTTAGAGGCTCTGTTATTCGAAGGCATGCTTGGTTGAAAGAACAAAGTTTACCTGACCATGTTAAAGTAAAATTATTGTATGCTCCTCTACAGCATGATACTTTGTTTGGTGTTAAGGCAGAAGAGGTGTTAAAGAAAATGGAGGATAAAGCAAAATCAATGCAGACAGTGAAGGATTTCTTACAGGTTCAACCACCTAGATTTAGCAGAAACTGGCCTTCAAAAAATTGGTCCTTTCCAGTGTCAGACAGACCACAAAGAGGCAGATCTCGGCTCCAAGGCTCCTACAGACTTAAACAATGGGGTGATTCAGCCCCCAAAGGAGGAGAAGACAAATCCCAGCCTTATAGGAAACAGTCCCAATGACTTTCCTTTACAGATGCCAAGCGCTTACCTTTTGGCAGCACCCCTAGGGGGAAAGCTAGCACTTTTCTCAAAAAATTGGCACATAATCACCCAGGACAAATAGGTACTGAATATTGTTTCTCAGGGTTACAGGTTCCACTTTCACACGCTTCCAAAATCAAAAGGTATGCCAGACCTGCCACAAAACCAATGGGCAGAGGCACAAAAACAGATTGCTGTTCTTCTGGACATGGGAGCTATCCAAAGAGTTCCTCAGCAAGGACAGGGACAAGGATTTTACTCAAGACTTTTCTTAGTACCGAGAAAGGACAAAGCCTGGAGACCAATACTGGACCTGTCAATCCTAAACACTTTCCTGGATGTTCCAAGATTCAAAATGTTAACACTACAGCAACTTCTGCCCATGCTGGGCAAGAAGGCTTGGCTAGTTACTTTGGACCTCAAGGAGGCATACCTGCATGTCCCAATCAGACAATCTTGCAGAGGATACCTCAAATTCATAGCAGGCTCAATGCATTACCAATTCTCTGCACTGCCCTTTGGCTTATCTACTGCGCCCAAGGTCTTCACAAAATGCCTGGCACCAGTAATTGCATTTTGCAGACAAAAAGGAATTCAAATATATCCCTACTTGGACGACTGCCTTATTCAAGCAGAGAGCAAGGATATTTCTTCTAAAGCATCTGGCATTTGTAAAAAGATTGCTAATTTGCCTAGGGTACACAGTAAACGAAAAGAAATCAAAACTAGTGACCTCTCAAGAGATAATATTCCTGGGTGCAAGCTTAAATACAACTGCCCAGATGGCTTATCTCATGCCAGACAAACAAAGGCAACTGACTCATTACTTTCAAATGATGGCAACAAAAACCCAGCTCCCTACAAGAAAAATTCTGCAGGCCCTGGGCTACATGGCATCCTGCATTCTACTAATTCCGTATGCAAAACTGCATATGAGGAAACTACAATGGTATCTAAAAAGTGTTTGGACTCAGCATTGTCACAGCCTGGAGACAATCATAACTTTAATTCCCTGCCTACAACAGGAGTTTCGATGGTGGTCCCAGGCCTGTCACCACAACAAGGGACAGCCTTTCACCTTACCCACAGCCAGGCAGACAATAACAACGGATGCATCGGATTATGCCTGGTGGGCACATATGGCAGGAAAATGTATTCAGGGCATGTGGCCCAAGGAACAAATGCATCTTCACATCAATCAAAAAGAGATGCTAGCTGGACAGAATGCCCTGACAGCTTTCAAGGACCTTCTGCATACAGGACAACTTTTAATAAAGACGGACAATACCACAGTTATGTGGTGCATAAACAAGCAAAGGGGCACACATTCCTACCCCTATGCAGACAAGCCATGACTTTGTGGAACACAGCACTGACCTATCAAGTACATCTGCAGGCACAATTCCTGCCAGGAACAAAAAATACACTGGCAGACGAACTAAGCAGAAATCTCATGGATCCTCACGAATGGAAACTAAATCCACAAGTGTTCAGCATGATAATGAGGAAATGGGGACGCCCAGACATAGATCTATTTGCCTCCCCTCACAATTACCAAATACAGAAATTCTGCACAAGAATTTATCACTCTCAAGCATGGAAAGTGGATGCTCTGTCATTCAACTGGAAAGGCCTGACAGTCTATGCCTTCCCTCCAATGCCTCTTATTACCAAGGTGCTCCTAAAAGTCAGACAAGAAAGGCCAAAAATGATCCTGATTGCCCTTGACTGGCCACGCCAGCACTGGTACCCAATCCTAAAGAGCTTGTCTCAAGGCCCAGCGTGGCTTCTACCTCAAATTCCTCATCTTCTAACTCAACAAGGCAATCAGATTCTGCACAGTCAACTCAGAACCTTAAATCTGGCAGCATGGCAGATAATGTAGCCACTCAGACTGCACCTCTCTCTAAAGCTGTTATGGATGTCATTTTAGAAGCCAGGAGGCCCAGCACTAGGAAATCTTACGCAGAAAATGGAAGAGATTCTATGCTTGGGAACCAGGCACAAGGGCTCGAACCACTTGTCCCAAATATACCTCAGATTTTACAATATCTAACTGAGATGCTGGACAAAGGCCTATCTTTCTCATCAATTAAAATCCATGCCTCTGCCATTTCAGCTCATTACAACACGGAACCTCCTATTTTTTCACGTCCTCTACTACGACAGTACCTCAGAGGGGCAAAAAATATAAGACCCCCAAGAAGAGCACCAGTACCAACTTGGAATCTCAATTTTGTTTTAGAAAAACTCCTTTTGAACCAGCCAGCACAGCTGATCTAAAATTCTTATCATGGAAAACTGCTCTGCTCCTAGCAATAACATCAGCAAGAAGAGTCTCAGAGTTACAGGCATTATTGGCTGTGGAACCTTTCATCATTTTTCATCAGGACAGGGTCTCTCTTAGGACAAACCCAACATTCATGCCAAAAGTGGTCTCCAATGTGGCCTTGAACCAAACCATTCATTTACCAACTTTCTACCCAAATCCCCAGAATAAAGGGGAGAGACTTCTGCACGCTTTGGATATACACAGACAGCTACAATTCTACTTGTACAAAACAAAAGCTTTCAGAAAAACTGAGCAACTGTTTGTAGCCTATGCTGCAGGATCACAAGGAAAGCCTATTACAAAGCAGACAATTTCAAAATGGATAGCACACTGCATCCTCTTCTGTTATGCACAACATGGCAAATCAGTGCCTAAGGGCATTAGGCCACATTCTACCAGAGCAGCAGCCACTTCAGCAGCCTTTCTCAGAGGAGTAACAACCAAAGACATTTTAGAAGCTGCAACCTGGAGCTCAGTGCACACTTTCACCAAACACTACCACTTACCTCTCTACTCTAAATCCAGAGCAGGCTTTGCCACTGCAGTTCTGCAGGGCCTGCTAGCCTCTCCAAATACAATTTAGACCCAGCCGCCCAACCTCAGCTTTGGGATTCTACCCAAGTGTAATGACTGCAACAGTGAAACACGATGAACATAGTACAGTTGTGTACCTACCATAAATGTAGATGTTCGAGTGTATTCACTGTTGCAGTCCAGGTTACCCACCCACCATCCCTCTTTTCATTGCTGGGACTTTTCTGTACTTCTCAATTCTAAACAACCTATGTGGTGTATTTGCTTGTATATGAAGGAAATGTTTATAGTAATATATGCTTGTTTTTTGGCATAATTTTATCTTTCCAGCCTTCCTATCTGGGGGCACCTGACATCTGGGGCAAGAAAAACTGAAGAAAATGGCATCGGTTGTATCTTTTATACCCCTGACGCACTGACGTCAGGGAAGAGGCGACAGCAACCGATGCCGGACCAAGACTTTGGAACTCGGGCCGACTGCGGGTCGCCTGCCAGCAGGATAACCCAAGTGTAATGACTGCAACAGTGAATACACTCGAACATCTACATTTATGGTAGGTACACAACTGTACTTTCTCTGTGCTAAAACACTGCTCAGCACTATATCCAACTTTGTCTGTGACAGGCAGTACCCATTGCTTTTGTGTCAACCCTTTTGTTGGCAGACATGACAGTACTAATGTTGTTGGTTCTGTTGATTTTGACACTGGTGTCAGAAGCAAGGAAATTGACACCAAAGAGATCTCTTAAGTTGATTGCAGTAGAACAGCTACCCTTCACATTTGCTCCATTCATTGACACTGTTCATCCAGTGATGTTGGGCCATCCGTCTCTATCCCAGGAGGATCTAGCACCACAGTGGCATTTTAAAGAAGTCCTCCCCCAAGCACTCAGATGCGTCCACACGTAGTGTGCTGAGGAAAGTGATGTCCCAGAGGAGGTGTATTGACTTTCTACCCAAGTCTCCCACCCTTGATACAGATCTCATGGGGTGCTTCTCCACAATCCCTTCCTGAAAACACCAAGTTTGGGGAAATTCTTAAACTAATGAGATATTGGTGATCTTAGTCCACAGACTTCACCTCCCCCAAAAAGAGATCCTCCAGGAAGCTTACTGGTTTGTCCCACCTACAGCTTGGATGGTTCCTGCTGTTGACAGTTATTCATTTTAGTAATGGGAAAAATAAACAATTGCTTGGAAGCCAGACAGGATCCTCTGATCTCCCAAGGACAGTCCTTACTGGAGTAAAGGGTCTCGTGTTGACTCTGTTGTCATGGTGGTGGATACAAAAAGAGCTTTCAGATGAGACTCCCCATTGATCCATCCCCAAGTTAAGGATTTTAGAGTGATGGATCATTTAGGAAATTGAGTGTATATGTCAAGTACCTTTTCCATGAGAGCCCTCAGTTACTTGATACAAATGACCAGACTTCAGTAGTATGTAGCCTGGAATATTGTAGAAACGCTTAAGTTACCACATGGTGTGATCTCTCTAAACAAATAGAATCACAGGTGGCATCTTTTAATAGTAGTATATCACTGTCCTTGAGGCTGTTGCATAATGTGGTAGGCCACTGGGACAGACACATTTAAGAAAAGACATTCCTGGCTCAAACTGTATGGATTCAATTCAAGGCATCCTTCATCAGTGCCCCATATGATGGATTCTGTCTATTTGAATCTCAGGTGAGGGGCAGGTTGCTCAAGAGTGATCAGGAGGTTAAGAAGCTTGTGGCTGTTGGGGTCAGCTGTACTGCTTCCCAAAGATCCTCTGCAGGGAATCAAAAAAGTGAAAAGGAACATCTTGTTAAACAAATCCCACCACCATTAAGTCAGTCAGCATTTTGATAGAAGCTCCCACAATGGGTGAGGTTTTGTAATTGATACATCTCCAGAGGCAGAGGTGGTTCTAAAAACTAGGGGGTTCGATGGTCCTTCCCCAGGAATCAACAGCGGCATCGCTGAGGGCTTGTCCAATTGCCCACCTCTGGAGGCATTCAGAGGTTGCATATTTCTGCATTCAGTTGTGTGGCTGGCCTTTACATAAGACAAGTAAGTCAGGAAGATTATATCCAGAGGCTGTCCTCTACCCTTTTTGGAAATTCCAAAGTCTACCATCTTCCTGCTACCAGATGCCCCACTGCAACCAAATTTTGGCAGCAAAACCAGAAATATTAAACTTGTTTGATAGAAGAGTCATTTAAGTGGTTTCACCAGATCAAATAGGATTTGAGGTTTATTTCAGGTTCTCTTTAGTTACCAAAAAAAAAAAAAAGGCAATGGACCCTCATGCCAGTACTGAAGTGCCCTAAACTTGTGTGTGCCGAAAAAATTAAAGATAGTAGTGGTGCAGTCTGTCTTTACCTGCTTAAAGGAGGGAGAATGGGTGTGCCCTTTGGGCCTCCAGGAAACCTGTCTACGTATCAAGATAGTACAAGCATCCAAGAAGATAATAAGATAATTTGATTTCAAGTAGGAGATGGTCTTAGCTCAGAGCCCTGCTCTTTGCTGTCATCACAGCACCCAGAATGTTCACCATATGCATAGCAGTGTTAGCAGCTCATGTAAGACTGCTGGGAATAAGAGTCTTTTCTGTTATCTACATTACTGGCTTGTAGTCACTTCCTAAAGAGAGAGACTCCTATGTGCAAGAGATTGTTTTCACCTGAAAACCATATTGAAAATAGGAGCATAAGAACACTACTAGGCAAACAGTTAATAGGACCATAAGGTGCTTAGCCATATACACATTTAGGCAGACACACTTGAAGTTTGTACCTCCATTTTCAAACACTTAATAGTGTTATCCTCCTAAATCGAGCAGGGCTGTACAAATGACAGTCCTGGTGTAAATTTGTGTACTCATCCAGTCATCAAGACCAGCTTTGAAAGACATCAAAGTAGTATTTTATGTGATTTGTAGTAGTAACATTTTCAACAGTTGAGAATACATGGAGTTATGAATCTTTCTTCCAGTGAGCTGTATTTAGTTGTTGGTGTTGCTGTAGATTTAGGTCCCTAGCTTTTGGGTGTTTGCATAGCCACTGGTTTTACAAAGAAACAGGAGTTCAAGTAGGATTAAACCTTTCATGGCAAGAAATGTGAGACATGGGGCACCTTCAAACAGCCTAAGTATAAGGACAGTTAGTAATTTTCTTTGATAGTTGAAGGATTTAAGACTTTTAATTTTCTTGATAAAGTATCTTCGGGGCCTTTCCAGCTGAGCAGTATGCTTTGATTTGTACATACCAAAAAGGGCCTTGTATTCTGTGGTGGCTTGGATAAGGGAAGAATAAGTGGCAGTATGAATCCATTAGATCTCGAAGATATTCCTTTGGAAATTAACTGGGCCAGATAAAAGGATTTCTTGACTGTGGTGGAAACATGCTGATCAAATGAGAGAGAATTGTCCACATAAGAATCTAGATATCTTATGACCAAGTCTGTAGGAAGAGAAGTACCATTTATAACATAATAAGGTGGGAACAGCTCTTTTGCCAAATGGCACTACACTGCTTTTTTTTTGCATTTAACTTGAGACAGTTTTCTTTAGACAAGGTATGTGCATATTGTAGTCCTTTCTGAAGCTGTTTAGTTTCAGTGGATGTGTCCAGCTTTCAGTCATCAGCAGACTTAGTCAGCTGCACTTCTGGGATATTGAACTACATATATATAAAATAAATGCCAAACAGTAGAGGACCCGGTGCTGATCACTGTGGTACACAACTAGTTACAAGTTTATGTTCATTGAAGGTACCAACAACTTTCACAACCTGTGGTCTATCTCAAGAAAAGCAATGTGCACTGAATGACCACTGTCCGCAATCTGTGTAATTTTTTTCAAAGAAACTTACTAGGTTCAGGATACATGACCTGCCTCCCTAAAACCAAACTAATTGGTGTCTAGGTCAGTTCATAAGTTAGTACTAAGTTGTTGACCTGGTAAATCATTTACAACCTAGTTGCAAGATCCCAGTTAGTCAGTACCCTATTACAAGAATAAATGATGGCTAATTCTAACCCATTTCAGTAAGGGTTTGAGGCACCAGACCCAGGGTGAGTTTACGGTTTCCTATTCATTTATCCAGGGTATGCTTGATGATCATGGAGCTACTGTGCATCTAGGAGAAGTCGATTCCATAAAAGAGCAATTCTGGGGTGTTGGGGGAAGTGGGGGGCTCATCTGATTATCAGGTCCTATTTATGCTTAGATGGAAGAGTGGCACAGCGGATAGCATTGTTGCTTCACAGCAAGATGTTCCCCGGTTTGATTCTTGGCTGGGGTGCCTTCTTTGTGGAGTCTGCATGTTCTTCCTCCATTCACTTGGCTTTTCAGTGATTGCTTTGGTGGATTGGACACTCTAAATTGGCCTTGGGTGTGAGTGTGCATGCGAGTGTGTGGTGTGGAAGAACTGCCGTGGAAGAGCTAACCACCTGGTGGTATAAATCTTGGCTTTAAGTGATTGTCACTGCTGAAGTGACACCCCGACCCCATGTGCAAAATGTGAAAAATGGGTTGTGGGTGAATGGATAGCTGGATGGATGGAAGTTTAGTTCCCTTGACTGGATGTTTAGGGTGGTGGTCATTTTGAGGTTCTAAAAGGAAAAAGAACCTATAGAAAAAAGAGAAGAGGAAAAGTGCTTTAAGGTAGTCTGTGTACAACAGAGAAGACATGCTATTGACTCTCTCTTATTGAGGAAACACTGTGTTTTTTTCAGTTGAATCGTCTTTAGAAAAGTACATAGCAAAAGGGGCATTACACTGTATTATGGATCTGATGCAGGAGGAGTAAAGATGGATGACTGCTTCCTTTGATCTAGAAGATATTCCCTGACAATCAGTCCGACTTGCTTAAAGGATTTCCTAGCAACATTTACATGGTGATAAAAGGATAGTTCATTGTCAACAAAAGTGCCTAGGTCTCATATAACTGTATCAGTTTTCAAAGGTGTGTCCTCCGTGCAATACGTGAATGGGTGCCCATGTTTGCCAGCGGACACTCTACTGCTTTTCTTGACATTTAACCATAAAGCCATAGTCCAGGCATCACTTGTTCATGAATATTATGCCCTCCTGGAGAATCTTGATGTCAGTTGGGGAATATATGATAACTGCAAGTTTGCAGTCATCCTCAAACCTGGCCAGTCACAGGCCCTTAACGTTGAACTTGACTTCAGAGAAGTAAATGCCAAAGAAAAATTGTCCAAGAGCTGATTCTTCAGTGACACCACTGGTAACAACCCTTTTTGATAAGACTGTTCCATCATAACTGATTGACTGGGTTCTGTCACTGTCAGTTTGCTGTCCAGTGGATCACATGAGGCTTGCATTTAGTTTGACTAATTTGTAAGAATGTGGGATGGTATCAGAGGCCTTTGCGAAGTGTAGGTATGCAGTGTGAACATATTTCTTTACATTCAGTGCATCATTGATTTACTCAGAGGTCCATCAGGTTTAGTATGTAGGATCTGCTTTAAACAAACCCAAAGCGGTTTGGGTTAAGGTATTGTAGACTACTGATGTTTGTTACTAAGCTCTATTATGATGTGTTCTATTGCTTTACAGGTAATAAGTAGTGAGATTTATAGCTCTAAAGTTACCAGGATCAGTAGTAGGTCACCCCATGTGGAGTGGGATGATTACAGCATTTCTCCACACCTTCAGTACTAATCCAGGGGAGAGGTTGACATTGAATAGGTTAAGAAGCGAGTCTACAAGGTGTTGTTTGATGTTGACAAGAAAGCAGCCTGGCACATTGTCACCACCCTTGGAGCTAGTGTGTTTGTCCTTTATGAGAGTCCTTAGGACTTGTTCCAGAGTGATCAAAGGGGATATATGAGGATGCTAATATATGGGGGAAGGTTGGTGGATGGCAAGGGAGTAAAGTTTGAGCTGAATTTGCCATCTAGTTTGTTGGCGTGTATTCTGGAAATGAGAATACGTTGTTACTTATTAGCTCAGTGCATTGCTGGGTATAGGTTCTAAGGTTTCTGACAGAGCTTAAAAGGCTTTGTGGCCGTCCTTAACATAGGTGACAATTTTTAACTTGTACTTGCCTTTGGATCATTTGATTTTGCATTTGAGTGCATTGCTAATCTTTTTAAGCTCATGTTCAGAGGCTGGGATGTTAAATTTATTTTTTCCAGGCAATGTGTTTCTTCCTCTTATTGTACAGTTTGTTTAAACTAGGGATCCACCATTGGGGTTTATTCCTGAATTTGGCATTATATTCATATTCATGTCTGAGGGAAATCAGTTCCTCAGTGCATGCCTTTAGGTGACCACATAAACTGTTTGCAAAGGTAGTAATATGTGAGATGAGGACACTGAGGGGTGGGCGGGTATTTGAATTTCATTAGATCATTTGCTAGTTGTAGTAGCTTTTCCTTAGAATACTCCCTAAAGATAGAAGATTTTGATTGTGAATCAGATTTTTTTACACTCATAATGTGTATTTTACCAGTGATGAAATAGCTAGAGGTGTGGAGCGTAGTGGACTTATACCGGTGAGGACTAGATGCAGTATTATTGAGTCCCTAGGTAGGATATGAACTAATTGGTGTAAGAAACTAGTGTTTATGAAATCTAGAAAGCATTGTGCATACGTATTTGTGGTAGCATATATTTTCAAGTTAATGGTAGGGTAGTTGAAATCCACTACGAGAATAATATTAGGTTCAATGTGGAGGGACTTAAGTTTGTCTAAATGTTCCTCATGAGTTACAGGTGACATGGAGATGGTTCAGTAGCTGGCTATATCATATCATACAGAATTTTATTGACTAATTTTGGTATGGAGGAGTTCAAGGTGATCGGCTTGCTTTATACCCAGTTGCATTGTCTATGTCTGCAGCAGTGAGTTCTGCAGTGATAAATTTCCTAGCTTTACATATAAGGCTGGTGAGGCTGATGGGCTTGACTGTGTAAAGGGGCTACCTATATGTAGGGGAGTCACAGTGGCTGTTCTCCAGGCATCAGGGAGAAACCCTATGGATAGGATGAGTAAAATTGAAATAGAGGATCAGATAGTGGGTACTTGGCACTGATGGAGATATGTTGTCTAGTGCCATGAAGTTATTATTTTTATTCTTTGAAAAAGGGTATTGGGGCGGTATATGTACACATGATTATGTGAGTACCTAAAGAAAGGTTGAACAATAAAATACTGGAAAGAAAAAAAACATTGATCTGGGGGAAAAAAACTTTTTGTAGGGGAACAAGGTCCTCTACCTCTCCTGCTAGTTATACACACGCACACAATGTATTAAATATTAAAAAAAATATATATATATATATACATATACATATATATATATATATATATATACATATATATATATATATATATATATGTGTGTGTGTGTGTGTGTGTGTGTGAGTGTGTGTGTGTGTGTGTGTTATACATGTGTCTGTATATACATACATATACACACACATGGTTCCACTTCACAATATCAAATTACTGAAAACTCGAACTTCATATGGTCGAGACCATATGTTCGATTTTTCAGTAACTCAAAATTTGAAAGTGAAATGGAAAAGAAAAACCCAAACACATTGTTTCTGCAGGGGGGCAAGCCCCCCTGCACACTCACTACTTAAGTATACCATCTCCGTGATCACACTGTAGCGAGGAAACGGAAGATCTCCCATTCTGTGCTTCTGCATACAGCACAGAACGGGAGATTTACCTTTTCCCCACTGTAGCGAGTTGGTATATTTAAGTAGGGGGTTTGGGGGTGCAGGGGGGCTTACCCCCCTGCAGAAATGATGTGTTTGGGTTTTTTTTTTTTTTTTTTTTTTTTTAACACTTTGTAATTTTGAGTTACTGAAAACTTGATCATATGGTCTTGACCATATGAAGTTCGAGTTTTCAGTAATTCGATTTTGTGAAGTGGAACCAAACACACACACACACGTATATATAATATGTGTATATCGTACAACAGAAGAAAGAGCAAATTCCTACTCTCCACTATACTGTGATCTCACACAAACAGAAGCTGACATTAACAGTATGCAGGATCAAGCCAGCAAAAGAACATTTGTTGTTTTGAATGTTCAGTCAGATCAGCTTCAGCCATGTTAATATCTATGTGTGTATGTAATGACTACAAAAAATGTGTAAATGATTATAGAGCTGTGTGTGTCTGTGTGTGTTTATATGTGGCTCTGTTTGAGTGTCTTGTCATATGTGGCTCTGAGTGTCTGGTTATATGTGTTTAAACTAATTCCAGAAGATAGCATTTGGCACAGTGTTACTTTTCTGACTAGACTGGTCACATTCTACTTTGCATTTTTTTAACACCTTTATTAAAATATTTAAGAAATAGGCACACATGCATTAATAGAAAACCAAACAAACCATATTAACATTTTTGCACACATTATACATGACATCTTCTCTTTCTTTATAACAATTGTCTTTCAGTCTGCTTTACATAAATTGCTAAATTCCTGCCTTCACTTAAATCTCATACCATGTTATTACAATTACCTTTAGTAACTCTACAAGCTGTCTAAAATTTCTCTAAATGTTAAATGATTATCATATACCTTGTATAGATTCTTAACCAATGTTTTATATTACGTTTAATTTGTTATAATTATTTAAACTGCAGATGTTTTTGTTTTATTTTTGAAGATTGTAAAGTTATAATTCTTAAAATGCCGTATAATAATTTGGAGGTTTACTCCCCGGGCCTCCAGTGAAAATGAGCTTCTACCTAGTCAGACTCTCCTGGTAATCAAATGTCAATAAATAAGTAAATAAATGTCTTGGTCCTACAAATTCTATTTATTTCTGTGTAATTTACTCTTTCCCTCGTCTAAAGATATGTTGCCAGTTCTTTTTTTCTCTTTTACAATATTCAGCACTTCAGTTGGTTTAGATTTTGATTTCCATTTTCCTAGTAATTGCAAGCAGAATTAAATGTAATAAGTCATTACTATGTTTAGGCAGTTTTGGTCCTGTGTCCCAACTCAAAAGATTTCCTTAGATGTTCTTCGTGTTTCACTGCTGCAGTATTCACCATTGGGTTATCGATGCTGTGGTAGCCCTCAGTTGGTCCGAATACCAGTCAAGGTTTTGTGCTTTGGCTGCTGTCGCTTGCTGGGTGACGTCAGGTCATCCAAGCTATAAAGGAGAGCAGGCGACACCATTACCTCAGTCTTTCTTGCCATGGAGCCCATAGCAGTAGCAATTCACAACAGTGCTGGCCGGCTGTTTCCAGATTTCAAACTTCAGCTGAAAATGTCTAAAGCTAAGTACCCCTTTTTCTTGCACTAACCGATGTCTGAAAAAGTCAATAACTGTCTCGCCTGTGGAAAGCAAATACCACACCGAGACTTCCATTCTTACTGCGTCACTTGCTTAGGCCCAGATCATGATGCACCCCACTGTCAGTTCTGTGCTCTTTTTAATGCTAGAACTATTTCTCGTAAAGCTCTGTTTGTAGCTAGTTATTTTCGTCTTCCATCTCCGATTTCCAATATGGCATCCATCAGTCAGCAAACTGCAGATCTTCTGAAAAAACTTGAAGACAAGGATAGAGACAGACAGCATAAGGCCAAGCCTTCTAACGTCACCACTGCTAAACCAGGTCGTCAGTTCTTCAAAATTCAGTGAGGCACTTTCGCAGCCCCTGCTACCCGACTCGATTACTTTGCAGGCCTCTATTGAGACCCTTTCGGAGTCCTGTATGCCGCAGATGTCAGCATCGTCCAACGAGCCTTTGGCTGTCTCTGCCTCGGTTGGGTTCAGCGCCACTAAGCAGGCACCAGCTTCCGAGGATACCGCTCGCACTTCGGATTTCTCTTCAAGGCCTTCACCCTCTCTTCCAGTTAACTCACCGACAGCACGAGGGATACTCTTCAGGCCAGACTTAAAGCTAATCCTAGGAAAACAGCAAAAAGTCTCCCATTCCACTACAACCCCCCCTCCTCAAACTAGAATGCTTAAAATGGCGGAGGATCTCATCACTTTCATCTGGGGTAATCAGGCCACTCCAGACATCCATTCAGATTTAGACTCAGAGGGTTGTAACCCCTCTACTTTTGAAGAGGAAAATCCTCTTACTGCCTATGAAGCTCAGATGCAGAAGAATCTTTTCCTTCTGCATCACCTCCGGAGGGCTTTTCCTTTGGGGAAACCCTCCACACTCTTAGGGAACACCTCCAGTGGGAATCAATGGATTGCCCTCAATCCAAGAAAAGATTGAGAGTTTCTGGACCTACCCCAGCATAGGCCTCTGGCCATTCCATCCATCCTGGAGGTGGTGGATGATGTTTACCAAGAATCCAGCCTTAGCCCTGACATGCTTCCACCTGCCCCCAGAAAACCTGACTGGTACTACAGGGTACCTGACTCACATAAGTTCCTCTACAGAAATCCTATAGCAGATCCAGAGGTGATTACTCAGGGACCTAAGGGAGTTAAGGTTACCTCTGCAAAGAATCCCACTCCCTCAGACAAAGAATACAGGGCCCTGGACTGATGGGGTAAAAAAGTATATACCTCTGCAACTTTAACTATAAGGGTTCTCAACTGTCAGTTCCATATGTTAAAATTTCAACAGCACACTTTGGAACTTTTGAAACAGAAAAATCTGGAGTAGGGACTTCATTTGTCAGCAACCTTTGGGTCTTGGATCCGACAACTTATTATACAGCTATGGATCCGAGCTCCTTGCTCCTCCCCTCACCCATAATCCCCTGCCAACCCCAAATGACCTCAGATCTAGTTTGCCGCTCTTAAGTGTGTCAGCTGGATTTTGAGCTCCTGGCAATATTTTCAGATAAGTGACTCTTTTGTCTAATCAGCCTACTTTTTCAGTAGTTTAATCAGTGTGTGTGTTAGGTTTCCCTTTAGTCGGTTAATTTTTAATTTTTAGTGTTTACCCTCCCCTCGCTGGTCGTTAGTGTGTGCCTGTGTGCGCTTGCGTTTGGGGCCTAGTGTGTTTGTGTAGCTTTTATTTAGTTTTGGGTATGTCAGAGGCCCCAAAACCTATTTTTTCTAAGTGCACTGAGTGTGGCCATAAGCTCTCTCTGGCAGATGGCCACACTCTGTGTGTTCGGTGCCTTGGGGTTGAACATCTGTCCTCGGGCTGTACCATTTGTGCAGTGTTCAACCCCAGGGCACTGAAAGAGCGGAGGTCGAAGCTGATCCTGGCGGGACTTCTGCCCCCGGATTTGGCTTCGGCCTCCGCTACTCCCGTGGCACCTCCTCAGCCTGTGGTGGTGGCCACTCCTGCCCCCCTTTCCCCGGCCAGGATTCAAACTCCTACTAAAGCGCCGGAGGACAGGGAGGCCAGGAGGGAGAAACGGAGGGAGAAGCACCACAAGCGGCGGGCCGAGGCCTCCGCTTCAACCCTCCCAGCTAAGCGGGCTTCTCCCTCCACGGCTTCCAGGTCTCCTCCTCCTCGGCTCCGATCCCCTTGCTTCTCCCTGGGACTCGAGGAGGAGGAGACCCGATCTCCGTTGAGGTCATCGAGGCGGCTTTCCAGGCCTGCCTTGGTGGCCTCTTCGAGATCCACCTACAGCCTGTCTGATGCAGACTTGGACCGGATGATGAGAAGGTTCATCCAGGCCCAGCTGCAGATGGGAATGCTCTTGCCTCCCCCCCCTTCGGGTGGGAGCTCGACTCCTTTCTTTGTTCCGATAGCTCCTTCTTCGACCCGCTTCCCGGGTTCGGAGCGCTCGGAGCCAGGCAGCGTCGGAGCCGGGGGTGGGTCGACGCAGACAGTACTGGGTACTTCGGATCCGACCCTGCCCTCGAGTCTGTTGGTTCCATCGTTGGATCCGACCTCTCAGAGCCGTGGGGCGAGCTTCGGATCCGAGGGATTCAGTGTACTTTCGGCTCCGTCCAGGTCGGAGCACACTGGTCCCTCGGATCTGACGGTCTCGGCGCCAGTTCCGATCCCTTCATCGGATTCGAGTGGGAGTCGGCTTTTGGAGCCCAGGGAGAGCGGCTCCCCCTCGGCCTTCGATGCAGTGGAGAGGGCTCTGTCGAGAGCATCCGGACCCCCGGTCCTTGTCTCGGCTCCACCCTGCACTCCCTTTCTGCTGGGTCAGGCTTCCATCACCCGGCCACAGGGACAGCCTGCTTCGATGTCCCAGGTTGTTCCATTGGAACAGGATATTGCTGGTGAGACCTCCTCGGACAGCCCCCCCGAGGAAGTGCCTCGCAAGCACAAGTGTAAGAGGAGGCACATGGACTCCCCCGAGTCCTTAACAGAGGACACGGACTTGGATGAAGGGGAAGGCTCCCCAAGGTCACCCCATGAGGATGTCTCCTTTGGAGACATCATGGAAATGCTCAGGATCAGGGGGGGGTGGTCTGCCCCCAAGGCTTCCTGCGATGAGTCCGTGTTCCTGGAGGCATTCGAAGCAGGCCCGTCTACCTCTTGGGTGTCCCCTCCGGCCGACCCCCTATTGGACCTTATCACTACCAGGGTGTGGAAGGAGCCGGACACTGTGGAGCCAGTCCCTAAACGCCCGGATAGGATTTTGAGCCCCCCCCGCAGACTGGTCCCACTGGAGCAAGGGTCCACCCGTAGATGCCATGTTGATGGCGGCAGCCACTAAGAGGGAGCTAGCTCAGGAGAGCCCCTTGGTCCATTCACTGAGCAAGGAGTCCCGCTCGATGGATCACCTTGGGAAGCGGGTATTTAGTTCAGCGACCTTCTTAGTAAGGTCTCTGAATTACATGGCACATGTCATCAGGATGCAGCGGGATCTTATTAAAGAATACGCTGCTTCCCCCCAGAGTCCATGTCAACGGAGGACAAGCAGTTGTACTCCACTCGTATGGCCACTCTAAGATCTATTTCCAATACCTCTATGTGGCTGTTGTCCCACGCCACTGAGGGAGCCACTAGAGCTAGCGGAGCGGGCCTAGTTATGAGACGTCAGGCCTGGCTCCGACATTGTGACTTTGCGGAGCCCTTTAAGGTGTCCTTTGCGAACGCCCCCTTTGATGGTTCTGCCTTGTTCGGCAAGACCGTTCGCGAGACACTTGTCCAGAGCGAGAAGGACGGGAAGACGTCTGCCGTCGGAGTCCACTTCTCTGCTCCCCAGAGGTCCTTCTCGAAGAACCAAAAGGGACAGAAGAAGATGTGGTTCTGGAAATCGCAACATTCCCAACCCGCTCCGGACAACCAGTCCTTCCGTGGCAGAGGAGGACAGGGAGGACGCCGCCCTAGAGGCAGAGGGGCCCCGAAACACTTTGGGTCCAGAGAATCTTTCTCTGATCGGCCCACGCAACAGCCCTGAAGGGTTGCCCGACTGCTCCACTCTGGAGGCAGTCAGGGGGGCGCTTCTCGAAGCATCTGGCGGCATGGGAGTCCATCATGTCAGACCACTGGGTGCTTCGGATCATATCCAGAGGTTACAAAATCTCAGTACAACATGTCCCCAGACTCAGGAACCTCCCCGATGTACCACCCGATCAAAGGGAGGCTGCAGCCGCAGAAATCTAGCAGCTGCTAAAAAAAAGAGCCATCCAGCCCGTCCCCCCAGACCAGCTCGGATTAGGGTTTTACTCCAGGTTCTTTCTGGTGCCAAAAAAGACGGGGGACTTGAGACCAATCCTAGACCTTTCCCTCTTGAACCTGTCGGTAACCAAGGAAAAATTCCGAATGGTCACTCTTCAATCCATTCTCGCCCTCTTGTGGGAGAACGACTGGATGTGCTCAATAGACCTCAAGGATGCGTACTACCACATTCTAATGGACAGATGATTCAGGAGGTTTCTCCGCTTCTGGCTGGGAGCCAGCCACTATCAGTTCAGGGTCTTTCCCTTTGGCCTCACCACAGCCCCTAGGGTGTTCACCAAAGTTTTAGCAGTGATAGCGGCCCACCTGAGACTCCAGGGAATGCAGGTCTTCCCGTACCTGGACGACTGGCTCCTGACCGCCCCAACAAGGCATCTTCTCTGCTCAGCCAGAGACTATTTTCTCCGCCTAGCCCCCCAGTTAGGCATCACAATCAGTACGGACAAATCCTCCCTTGCTCCGACACAAGTAATAGAGTTCATAGGGGCCAGATTGGATACCAGAAGTCTGCGAGCCTACCTGACTTCGGAGCGACTACAGAATCTGAGTCTTCATGTGCAGGCCATCCACCAATCAGAAGCTCCACCGGCAGAATTGGTCCTGAGGGCGCTGGGCTCCATGGCGGCGGCAATAATGCTTCTTCCATGTGCTCGCCTAAATATGAGGGTACTTCAGTGGACCTTCCAAGTGCAATGGTCCTTCCAATTTCTTCCTCTCTGCCACCCTATCTCAATCAGCAAGGCTTGCAGGAGGGCCCTGTTATGGTGGCTCCAGTCTCCAGACCTCCATATAGGCTGGCCCTTCTGCACTCCTCCCCCTCTCGCCACGTTGACCACGGACGCCTCTCGCCTCGGGGGGGGGGGCATTGCTCAGGCAGAACAGTCCAAGGCACGTGGAACGACACAGAGACCTCCCTGCATATCAATGTTCTGGAGATGAGGGCGGTGCTGTTAGCGTTGCAAGCACTTTAGAACCTTCTCCCCATAGGAACTATTGCGATACATACGGACAACATGTCAGTTGTTTGGTACATCAACAAACAGGGGGGAACCAGGTCCTACCCTCTCTACCGAGAGGCCATGAGGGTGTGGGAATGGGCGATCTCCACCAACTGCTTTCTGATCGCAACACACATTCCGGGATGGACCAACATTCTGGCGGACAAACTCAGCCACACCATTCTTTCCCCTTACGAGTGGTCTCTCAACTTCCAAGTAGCGAAGCGGATATTTGCAAAATGGGGACAACCCTGCTGCGATCTCTTTGCCTCTCCCTCAAATACGAAATGCGACAGCTTCTTCGCTCTGATTCCCCCACCAGGGGAAGCCCCGAGAGACGCTCTGGTGCATGCTTGGCCGCCCGGTCTACTTTATGCTTATCCTCCTCTACCCCTGATGCTAAAGCTCTTACAGAAAGCCTCGCGGTTGGGGAGCAGAATGATCCTCATTGCCCCATTCTGGCCTCGGCAAACTTGGTTCCCTTACCTGTGGTCTCACTTGGTGAATCCTCCCTGGATTCTGGATCCCAGCCCGGATCTAATATCCCATCCATCAGGCTTACCGACCCCGAATCTGGACAACCTGAAGCTGGCAGCTTGGCTGCTCCAGTTCCACTCTTAATCAGGACTCCCGGTATCTCTTCACCAGTCAAAGCCATCTTGGTGGCAGCACACAAACCTTCCACCAGGAAAGTTTACCGCAGTAAATGGAAACGCTTTTCCGTCTGGGCGGAACATCATAATTTGGACCCCTTCACTGCCCCTTTAACGTCCGTGTTGGACTTCCTCACCGGACTCTTTCAGCAAGGAGCCAGTTGTTCGACAGTCAAGGTACAATTGGCAGCCATCTCCCATTACCATGTGGGACATGAGACCGGTCCTTTGATGTCAGCTAAACTATGCAAAACCTTCCTCAAGGGTAATTTTCTGCTCAGGCCCCCTATCAAAGAAGCCGTACCCCCTTGGGACCTATCACTAGTCCTTCAAGCCTTGACTGCTTTCCCCTTTGAACCAGCTGCCTCAGCCGAACTTAAATATCTGTCCTGGAAAACAGCATTCCTGGTAGCCATCACTTCAGCGAAGAGAGTTTCGGAACTTCAAGCCCTTTCCGTGAAACCCCCTTACTTGGTTTTTCATCAGGATAGAGTGTACCTCAGGACCAATCCCCCCTTCCTACCCAAGGTGGCCTCAGAAACCAATATCAATCAGTCCATCAACCTACCAGTTTTCTTCCCTAAATGTCAAAATAAAGGAGAGTACAAGCTGCATTCTTTAGATGTGCACAGGCAGCTGCGTTTCTATATTCATAGGACTGCTGGTCACAGACAATCCGATCAGCTGTTCATCTCCTTTGCCAAATTCAGTTTGGGTAAAGCCGTCTCGAAGGTCACTTTGTCACGCTGGATTTCCCGATGTATTCTTCTAGCTTATGAAGCTTCTGGGAGGCCCGCACCTCAGGGAGTCCGTGCACATTCCACTCGCTCCATCTCTACTTCTGCTGCCTTTAAATCTAGAGTTCCCTTGGATGATATTTGCTCAGCAGCCACTTGGGCCTCATCTCACACCTTTATCAACCACTACAAACTGGACGTCATTTCCAGAGGGAGAGCATCCTTTGGCTCCGCAGTGCTCTGGAACATCCTTCCATGATGGCCCAAGATTCAGGTAGCTGGGGACTCTGTCCCAAAGGTTGCTGACAAATGAAGTCCCTACTCCAGATTAAGAAGTTATGTACTCACCATAACGTTCCATCTGAGTAGGTGGCTTCATTTGTCTGCAACCATCCCCCCCTCCTTCCCCCTGGCCTTCAGAAGAGTTAGTACTTTTTGTATTATCCTGCCTTTTCCTGTTAGGACACCTTTCCAGGTATCTGTAGGAGGGCAAACTTGATCTGAGGTCATTTGGGGTTGGCAGGGGATTATGGGTGAGGGGAGGAGCTAGGAGCTCGGATCCATAGCTGTATAATAAGTTGCCGGCTCGGATCCGATGTCGGATCCAAGACCCAAAGGTTGCAGACAAATGAAGCCACCTACTCAGATGGAACGTTATGGTGAGTACATAACTTCTTATTTCTTCTTTACCAGATTTTGCCAACAACAAAGCGATAGCAGAATTACTGCACTCTTCAGCTCAGGTGGCTAAGCACTCCTTGCACTGTGGATTTGATACCCTAGAAGCTTCTAGCAGGGCAGCAGTGACAGGATCTGTTACCAAAAGACATGCATGGTTGAAGGAACAACCTCTCCCTGATCATGTCAAAGCTAAAATCATGGATGCACCTCTTGACAAAGACCGCTTGTTCGGACAGAAAACTGAAGAGGTACTTAAAAAAATGGAAGACAAAGCAAAATTGATGCAGACTGTTAAAGATTTTCTTCAAGTACAACCTTCTAGGTTCAGCAAAAAAATGTTCCCTGTAAGCACTGGTCCTTTCCTTCACAAAACAGGCAGACACAAGGCAAAACCCATAGGGACAGACCCACCAGGACTTGAACTCAGGACCAGCAAGGAACTAAACAGTGGCCTCCCTCAGTCACTAGAGCAGGGAATTCAACAGCAACCCTGTATGGAAGAAAAACTCTTAATGACTACCTTTCCCATCTCTGCCTGCCTCCACCACACCAAAAGCAAGGAGGAAGACTATCTCTATGCAGAGAAAATTGGAACTCTATAACAAAAGATGAATGGGTCTTAAAAATCATTGCTCAGGGGTACAAATTCAATTTCCAAGAACTACCACCTCCAAGAGGGTACCCAGACCTACCTCCAAACCAGTGGGCAGAAGCACTAAAACAAGTGCAAAACCTAATATCCCTAGGGGCAGTAGAACCTGTACCTCCAGAACAAGTTGCAAAAGTATTCTATTCCAGACTATTCCTTCTTTCCCAAACTATTCCTTATTCCCAGGAAAGAGGGGACTTGGCATCCCATACTGGACCTATCCTTTCTCAGTACCTTTCTGGTAATCCCAAAATTCAAAATGCTTACCTTACAACAGCTTCTACCAGTGCTGCCAAACAAAGCTTGGCTGGTCACCTTTGACCTAAAGGACGCTTACCTGCACATCCCAATCAGGGAATCGTGCAGAAAATACCTGTGCTTCAGAGCAGGATCATCCACTTTCAATTCTCTGCTTTGCCCTTTGGCTTATCTACTGCTTCCAGGGTATTCACCGTCTAGCTCCAGCCATTCCCTTCTGCAGGCAAAACAATATACAGATTTACCCTTACCTGGATGACTGTCTCATCCAGGCAGACTGCAAGGTACTGCTCCTGCAGCACCTCTCATTTGCAAAAACCCTACTCAGCTCTCTGGGGTTCACTATCAATGAAAGGAAATCAAAACAGTCTCCTACCAGGAAAATCATATTTCTGGGAGCCTTTCTTGGACACACAACAGCAAATGGCCTTTCTGTCCCCAGAAAAACAAAGTTTCCTACCAAAATACTTCACTACTCTGGCCTCCCAAACCCAGCTTTCTGCCAGGAAATTCCTGCAAGCTCTAGGGTACATGGCCTTATGCATCCTCCTGGTACCTCTGGCCAGACTGCACATGAGGAAAATTCAGTGGTACCTAAATAACTTGTGGTGTCAACACTCACAACCTCTGGACACCTCCCTGCCTGTGATCCCTTGCATAAGATCCAAGTTCCTCTGGTGGGCCCAGGCCTGTGCTCTGAACAAGGGATTTCCATTCACCCTCCATCCATCAGACCAGACCATAACTACAGATACTTCGAACATAGCATGGGGTGCCCACCTAGAAGGCAGATGTACCTAAGGTCTGTGGGACACAAAATCTACCCTTGCACATCAACCAAAAGGAAAATGATAGCAGTACAAAACTCTCTGACATCCTTCAAGCCCTACCTCAAACCAGGAGTTCTACTCATAAAGACAGACAACACCACAGTCATGTGGTACATCAGCAAACAGGGAGGGACTCAGTCTTACCCCCCTGTGCAGACTAGCCGTGGACCTGTGGCTAACAGCCTTATCCATGGGACTACATCTTATAGCCCAATACCTACCAGGCATCAGCAACACCCTAGCACACCACCTAAGCAGAAACCTGCTGGACCCACATGAACGGCAAATACACAGAGACATTTTTCTGCAAATTACCCACACATGTGGGACCCCCCCAGGTGGACCTTTTTGCCTCTCATTTAAATCACCAAGTACAGAAATTCTGCACCAGGGAGTACCATCACCTGGCCTGGAAGGTCGATGCACTGACCTTCCCTTGGAATACCCTCTTTGTGCATGCATTCCCACCTCTTCCTCTCATTCCAAGAGTATTAATCAAGATAAGGGAGGAAAAACCAAGAGCAATATTCATTGCCCCAGGTTGACCTGGACAGCATTGGTACCCGCTGCTGCACAGCCTATTTCACCAGCCCCCCTGGCAGCTACCTCTGATACCTCACCCGCTATCCTGGGGGGGCGGGGGGCAATGCTGAACCCAGACCTTCAGACACTCAAGCTCTCAGCATGGGTTATTCTACCATAACCAACAAGGAATCTGTGCTAAGCAAGCAAGTCCTTGACATCATCACAGAAGCCAGAAGGACCAGCACCAGAAAATCTTACGCTGGAAAATGGAAAATATTCTGCTCCTGGAGCCAGTCCAATGAGGCAAACATACATCTGCCCTCCATTCGTATTATTCTAGATTATCTTGCTGAGCTGTTTAACAAGGGTCTCTCCTTCTCCTCCATAAAGATCCATGCCTCTGCCGTCTCAGCACACTTTGACACAGAACAGCCAGTGTTCTCCCACCCCCTTATCAAACAATTCCTTAGAGGAGCTTCTAATATCAGGCCTCCCAGAAGACAGCCCACCCCAGCCTGGGACCTGAACTATGTTTTAGAAAAGCTTACTCTGCCTCCCTTCGTGCTTGCAGCATCCCCAGAATTAAAATACCTCTCTTGGAAGACTGCCTTTCTCTTGGTTATTACTTCAGCGAGGAGACTGTCAGAGCTTCAAGCTTTAATGGCCATTAAACCATTTATCATCTTCCATGCAGACAGGGTCTCCCAGAGAACCAATCCCTCCTTCATGCCAAAGGTGGTTTTGGATATTACCCTCAACCAGGCCATCCACTTGCCCACCTTCTTCCCTAACCCTCAGAATAAGGGGAAAAAGGATACTGCATTATTTGGATGTGTACAGGGAACTCAGATTTTATCTAGACCGTACAAAGACATTCAGGAAAACTGACCAGCTCTTGGTCAGCTTTAAAACGGGGGTGCAGGGGAAACCAATATCCAAACAGACTATTTCCAAATGGATAGCACACTGCATCCATTTTTCCTACTCCTTGCATGGAAAACTACCCCCTAGGACCATCAGAACCCATTCCACTAGGGTAGCCTCTACCTCCACAGCATTCCATTACCCACCAAGGACATCCTGGAAGCTGCCACATGGACTTCAGTCCACACCTTCACCAACCATTACCATCTGAATCTATTCTCAAAAGCTAGGGCTGGGTTTGCCTATGCAATTCTGCAGGGCATGCTCACCCAATTTTAAGTTTCTGTCAACCTTCCACCCTTCTCCTCAGCTTTGGGAATCGTCGCAATGGTGAATACTGCAGCAGTGAAACACGAAGAACATAGTACAGTTGTGTACACTTACCATAAATGTAGATGTTCGAGTGTATTCACTGCTGCAGTCATGATTTCCCTCCCTCCTTCCCCCTGATATCTGCTGTCCTTACAGAGGCACATATTTTGTGGGGGTCTCTGACCCCAGGAATACTACTAATTACTAAAATTGGACTTCTTTGGTTGGTTAAGGCAAGAGAAACTGAGGTAATGGTGTTGGCTGCTCTCCTTTATAACTCGGATGACCTGACGTCACCCAGCAAGCGACAGCAGCAATGCACAAAACCTTGACTCTGGTATTCGGACCAACTGAGGGCTACCACAGCATGGATAACCCAATGGTGAATACTGCAGCAGTGAATACACTCAAACATCTACATTTATAGTAAGTGTACACAACTGTAATGTTCTTCATGTTTCAGTATACTTTACAGCCATTTGCTCCCTCAGTAATTTTGATGGAGCACTCTAAAAGGAAATTTTTAAATCTGCCAGCTCATTACAGTACCAAAAAACATGTTACCTGGAAGGTGAACCTCCACTGTGTGCTATAGTCTTTGAAGAAGAAGATTAGCACTTTTCATGGCTTTCATTATTTTGTCTTTTTTTTTCAAGCATATTTGCTTCATAGCTCAAGCCAATGACATTAATCTAGATATCCACCCTTGTAAAAACAAGGAAAATTATATTATATTTAGAACAAAGATGATAATCCATACACTTTTACACCACACGCCCAGGAAATCTGTGTTTCTTACAACTAAAAAGTACTTGTTTACTTTAATAACTTTAACTCATACAGCAGACACTGAAAAGACTACCCCACGCATTTAGATACCCCCAACTGCACACTGTGCAGTACTGCTTTACAATATAACATACAGTTTATATCATTATTTTATTTTTACAAATACTAATAAAAAAATGTTTTACTTACAGTTACTCTTTTCACTTTGCATCCTTCTAAACATTAAAGACATAACATGTGGAGTGTATGCTTTACAGTCCACCCACAAGTTTAACAAAAGTCCAGTCTTTTCTTAGCCAAATTTATTTGCAAAGCAACAGTTCACCAGTGTGGTCGATGTTTTATAATCTCACATTTATTCACTTATTTCAGTGTTGCTAGTTTTCTTCCAGATCATCTCCGGTTCCCAGCATTAGACTGATTCAGGTTCAAGGTACTCCAGGTTCTTCTAGACAATTCTGTGCTTTTTTCTGCCTCTCAAGCATTTTCCTTTGAACACTGGGAAATTTTCTCTATGAACTTTACTCCCAGAAGAATGAGGAGCAGAGACTCTCTCTGCTTGGTGGCTCCCTTTTTGTTGGATAAACTGTTTAATTTCCTCTTTAACTTCTTCTGCCTCAAAAATGTCTTTGATCTTCCATCAAAAAATACTCTGAAGACAGATGAATACACCAGCTTGAATTTCACCTCCACCGCTTTGCATTCCCAATTGTTGGAATGCATTTGTTTCTCTTCTACCTGGTTTACAGTGAATAATCATTTTCCACAAAAACCCAGCTGTCTCCAGTTTTGAATACTTTGCCGTTCTCTTCCACAATTTTGCTAGGATCAACTCTTTCTGATTGTATGATATGAATCTTTACTAATATATGTCTTGGCTGCTTTCTCATACCCAGGTTTGGAGCAGCTGTGTGCCCTTTCAAACTAACAAATCCTTCTGTGGAACACCAGTCCAGTTGCTTATTTGCGTATTCATAAAATTAATACAGTCTGTTCCTTCCAGTTTTTCTGGTACTGCAGAAAATCCCAGGTTTTCACTGCACTCTTTGTCTTCTAACTGTCCTGTTTTTTGAAGCAACTTTTCTTGAGAAGCTTCATACTCAGCCAGTTTTTTTCTTCATTTCATTCTGTGATTTTTGCAGTTTTATCAGATCACCTGAAACATTAGCTAAAGCTTCTATTTTTTCTAACCTTTTGTTGTTTGACTCGCTATATTCCTTCAGTGTTTCATTTATTTTAATCATCTCTGAGTACATTGACTTATTGTTTTGCTCTAATTTACTGGAATCCAATTCTTGAACCAAAGTTGAAGCTTGAACTGCCTTTTGCTGAACAGCTGCAGAATCCTTCGCAGACAGTGTTTCCTCTTCACTTTTTCTGGTTGTTTTTTTTTTCAGGTTTTCTAAATTTCTTCTTTTCTGGAATCCAAGCATTGTACTTAATAGCCAGTAACTGAATTGTAACCGAGAAAAGCAGTTTCAGTGGCACTCCTTTTTCTGAGTTTCTGTTTTCACACTGGCAGAGCTGAAGCTAAGCTGTTGATCAGTGTGTAGCCATCTTGGAAATCCAGTTTGCATTATTTTCAGACAGTACATCACTGTACCCTAGCTGTACTTCAGTGACTAGAGCTGTGACAAAGTGGGTTTGGGGGAGGGGTTCCAAGTGTACCTCTTGGCATTTTTTTCGCAGTTTACACAACAGAGAAGTATGATACAGTATAATGCAAGAGAGAGAGCTGTATAATACGTCATTTTACAATAATTCCCAAAAGTATCTTTTTTCATTGTAGTACTTTCTCTCTGGTCTAGTGCTGGAACATTCAACTTTTTTATCTGCTGGAACGTACACACACACACACACACACACACACACACACACACACACACACACACACACACACACACGCGCACGCAGTATAGCTGTGTTGTGGCTATTTCTAAACTGTATTTCAGTGTACTTTTTTTTGGCTGGAGTTGCCATTGTAGCAATGGAGAAGGAAAAATGAAGAAAATAGTTTAATGACAATTTGCTTGGCTTCTTTGAAACTGTTGGATGATTTTTGTTTCTTAACTTTGAGCTGCCACAGTTTGAAAGAGCTGCCAAACTGTGGCACTGGACAACTATCAAACCCTGGCATTTGACAGTTATTGTGAGTGTTGTCCAAAAAAAATTCGTGCATCTACAGACAGGATTATAAAACCTTTACGAATCTTCAAAGTAGCGAGTAGAAGTTGTTTGAGCAATGTAAAAAAAATATACCTTTAAATGGATAAGCCAGCCAAACAGACATGCCTTTTCCAGTTATGATAGAAGTGCAGTGAAAGAATTGATAAGACTGTACTGTACTGTACTGTAATTAACTGGAATAACTGAAATGAGACCGAGACAAAAGTCTTTATCTGTTAATTACCCAAACTTGTGCTGAACAGGTGCCAGTCTCTTGTTTGTGGGCCAAGTCTTGTGTACTTTTCAGAATTAATTCTCCAAACACTGTAGTTCATTTAACAAGGCTTTATTAGATGTTTACAATATCCGAATACGGTCTTCATTAACAGTGCTGCTAAATATATTCTGCACATATCTTCTGATTGTCCTGAATGATGTAACAGAACCAGTCTTTATCTGACCTGACTTCAGTACTCAGGCTCAAGTGTCTGTATTGTAGCTTAGTCTTCTCTGTAATGTCAGGTCAAGTGAACTAATTAACCTTAACTCACTTCCCTAACTGTATCTGAAGTGTATTTTAATAATACCTAAACCATGTGATGCTTTACAACCCCTCTTAGCCTTGGTTCCCTTGGTTTCCAGGCCTGGTCTTAATCTAACATTCCATTAAGGAACATTTTGTAGCTGGCAACATTGTATCTTTCCCTTGAGAAAAGAACATTCCGTATTTCTGTATTTTCTGCCCACTTTATTTTATCATTTATTTATTATTTATTTAACATTTGTTTGCCAGGAAAAGTGTCCGTTTTCTGATGAGTCCTGGGAAGAAAAACTCCATAAGTTTACAGAGCGAAGAAAAATTTACAAAAGAGACATTACAGAGTAGTAGCGTACAGATTGTAGACTTTACAGCAGTTAGTGTACAATAAGAGGATATTCCCCCTTTTGGTTGAAAATACAGGTGTACAAAATATACAGTGAGCGTTGATAAGAACCTGGTTGAGTACTGCAAGATATTTCACAATTGAATAAGAGTATATAAATGTTTTAAGTTTTCCATATGTACATTCAAGCAAATATACATGTAAGAGTATACATACACATATATGCATACACATACGTACACATATATACATACATACACATATATGCATTTACATATAGGTTCATAGGTAGGTACTAGGCTATTGGCCCTAGGGCCTATATAAGCCTAACCAAAAAGGTACCCTGGCTTTTGACACCCAAGAAAATGATTTTCCTGTGCCCCTGTCGAGCAGAGCCACAGAAGTGATCCCCGAGGTGAATTTCCTATTTCCCATCCAGTCATCAAGATTTTTCTTGAGGGCTAATGAGGAGCTTTGTTTGATTTAGATAGGTAGTTTGTTCCAGAGTATGGAAAGTCTCTGGGACATGAATCTATCCCTCCAGCATGTTCTGTTTATTGTGGTGACAAGGTTTAAGTCCCTAGAGCATGTAGCTCAGAGAGATTGGGATTTATTTAAGTGGAGCATGTCCAACAGCTCTGGGTTTGACATAGCTTTGTATGTTAGGCAGAGATCGCCTCTGAGTAGGCGATATGCAACAGAGTAAAGCTGGAGTTTTTTTTAGATGGTCTGCATAGGGCATCTGTTTGAGGCCAGTAATCCTCTTTGTGAGATATTTTTGCGGCCTTTCCAGTTATTATAGATGTCTTGTGAGGTACATACCAAAAGGGGCATTCTACTCTATAGTGGGTCTAATGAATGATGAGTAGAGGGGAACAATCACCTTTTTTTTTTCCTGAATGAGAAACCTTTCGTGATGAGGTGTGCCATGTAGAAGGATTTCCTGATTTTCAAGGGCGAGACTACTGTCCACCTGTGTCCCAAGGCCTCTTATCACACTTTTGGTGTTAAGTAGACTACTGCCTATGTGGTAGTTCATGGGTACAGAGTTTTTACCAAAAGGGATGACCATACACTTTTTGGCATTGAGCTTGAGGCCATGGCTTTGCGTCTGTCTCAATGAGGCCCTTTTGCAGGATGTCCACATTGTTAGGAGTTTCGATTGTGGCTCCTAGTTTGCAGTCATCTGCGAACTTTGTCAGGCAAAGACCTGTGTTAGCCTGTTATTCAGAGAAGTGGATACCAAACAGGAGAGGACCCAGGAGTGAACCCTGTGTTACTCACTCCACTTGTCACTGGTCTGAAGTCGGATTTGGAGTCTGCTACTTTCACAGTGTGGGTTCTGTCAGTGAGCCAGTTGGCAACCCATCTTGTGACATAGGTATTTATACCTAGTTTAGTGAGTTTATTTGTAATTTCAGAGTGGGGGATGGTGTTGAAAGCCTTGGCGAGATCTAGATAGGCTGTGTGAATCACCTTACCCTCATCTACGGCTTTGGTGACCGCTTCAAAGAAGTCTGTCAGGTTTAGGAGACATGATCTGCATTTTACACACCTGAACTGGGTGGGGTCCAGAGTATGGAGATTACCAATGTCTTTGTTCATAAGTTCCATGGCCTTGCAGACCAGGCTCGCCAGGCTAATGGGGCGGTAGTTCCGGGGGTCTGTGATGGATCCCCCTTTGTGGAGTGGGATAACTGTCGCTGTCCGCCATTCAGTGGGCAAAAAGCCTGAGGTGAGGCTATGATTGAACATGGTATTTAGGTGGGGTGCCATTTTGTTCTGTAGTTCATGTAGAACGCAGCCTGGGATATTCTCAGGTCCCGTGGATGCCATGTTCTTGGCTTTGGAGAGTTTAGTTTTTACCTGTGGAGCCATAATTACAGCAACTTTGCATTCTTCCGGTATTGAGATGGGCCCTTTAGGGGGTGAGAGGGGGGTTGAAGTTAACACTGAACCTGTCTGCCAGGATGTTGGCCATATCAGTTGGTTCTGTATATTTAGTGCCATTGTGCTGTAGCTCAGAGCAGATCTGAGTATTGCCATTGAGATTCTTGACATAGCTAAAGAATGCTTTGTGGTTGTCTTTAAAAACAGTCGTGATTTTGTTTTCGTAACTAGCATTGGAGAATTTTATGAGGGATCTCAGCTTCTTACTGAGGCTGACCAGTGAGTTACTCCAATCATGGTATTTTACTCTTTTTTGCAGGAGTTTCTTGCTTCTGTTGTAGAGTTTGTTTATGGCAGGGGACCACCAGATTGGCTTCCTTTTTTTGGAGGATTGCATCTTGGTTTTGTTAGGGATAGCATGATCCATGCACTCGTGTAAGTGCTTACAAAATGCATTTGTGTAGGATTCAGCAGTCGTACCTCTATTGTCCATCTGCATGGGTGTAGTGAAGTTTGTCACTTCTGTCTTAAGAGGTGTGAAGTTGGCTTTGGAGAAATTTTTTACAGTGGTTTCCCTAATGGGGGGGGGGGGGGGTAGGGATGGGATGTGGATGTCCAGGGTGATTAGCTTGTGGTCGTGTCTGACCAACGAGGAATTGACTTCTGTTGTGGAACACCGGTCACCCATGTTGGTAATGACCAGGTCTAGGATATTACTGCCCCTGGTGGGGGTGTGGATAAGGTGATCCGAGACGTTGGAATTTATGAATTCCAGAAAACGTTGAGCAAAAGAGTTGGTACATGGGGAGTTTTCCCAGTTAATGGTGGGGTAGTTGAAGTCACCCATTATTAGGGTGTTAGATTGTACCCTAATATTTTCCGGTATATCAAGAAATGAGGAGTGGGAATCCTGGGGCATGATGGGGGATCTGTAGCAAGTTACAATTTGGATAGTGATCTTGCCTAGAGTTAGTTGCACTTGGATAATGTCGGATGCATTATGCTGTGCAACTAGCCAGGAAGTGTGGATATCATTAATGAATATGGACATACCTCCGCCTTTATTGTTTTGGTCCAGGTTAGGTGACCAAAAGGTGTGGTATGAATTATAGCGTGGTAATGCAGGGGTGCTCTCAAGAGCCTTGCACCAGGTCTCTGTCACTGCACAGATGTCGATGTTCTCCATTTTAAGGAGTGCCTCAAGTGAGTGCATTTTGAGGTTTAGACTTCTAGCATTGAGTAGCATTACCCTCAGATTTTGCTTGCTTGTACCTGTTACAGTGGTGAATTTGTCATTTGAACCTTGCCTAAAAAGGCACTATAGGGTGGCAAGAGCCTTAGACAGTATCTGGAATCCCAAGGGCAACAGGTGCAGGCCATCTCTGGCGAAGCATCGTGGTCTGTCACTCATGTCATCCCAGGCAGACAGATACTGGATCCCCTTAGAATGACACCAGATGTTTAGCCAATTGTTGAAGTCAATCATTTTGTCCTTGTACTGTGTTATCATTCTGGGTGATGGCAGGATGCTACTCACGGCTAGGGTCATACCTGCCTGGGCTACAAGATCGGAGAGCTCCTCCATGTCTCTTTTCATGTAGTCTGGGGGAGGTATGTCTCAGGTCATTCACTCCAACATGGACAATGACAGAGATATTTGTACTTGTGGAGTGACCTGAGTGCGTGCATTATGTGGCGGATCCTGGCACCCGACAGGCAGCTGACAGTAACTTTCTCCTTGTTTAGCCTGGTGAGTGGAATATCAGTGTGCTTGACTATAGAGTCACCTATGATTAGAGTGTTGGGTACATTGCTATGCCTTATGGGCTGTGGTTGGGTGGCACACTGAGTTTGTGGGCTGTGTGTCATTTGGATTGTGTTGGGGGGTGGAGGTTGCTTGCATTTCTGCTATGAAGGTCTCTGTTGCTTGGGCAGATTTTTATTGAGAGCCTCCGTGTAGGTGTGTGTTTTATGTTTGTGTGTGTGTGTTTTGGTGGTGTAGATTTTGAGGGAATATGTGATTAGTTTGGTGTTGTGCAAGTGTTTACCCTCTCCTCTTGACTGTCTAGTCCAGTTTTGGGTGAAAAGAGCTTTGCTTCCAATTTAGCTATATAAATGCATCTCTTACAGGTTGTAGTGTTGGATGGTAGGAGGAGAGGGTTGTCTTGTGTACATGAGGCAATTGCTGCTTTGCCCCATGAAGCCTTGATTCATCAGGTAAACAGGAGAAAACACCGGGAGCTGACCAATAGACATGCCTGGATAGGTGCTTATTTATTAAGTACTAAAAACTTTTCCTGTAGACAAGTGATGAAAGTTTTGTGCTGTAGTAATTTGTAGCTTATTTAGTGCTTACAATGAGTTCTGAACAAGTGCTAAGCTCAAAGAAACAGATTTGAGTGCTAAAACTAAAAAAAACTGGCTAGTTCTAAGGGAAAATTTGAAGAACAGACTTTATGGCGCTGGGAGTATTATAAATAAATAATTAAATAAATGCATTCCTTGAATGAGAAGAAGGAATGCGTTACACATCCCATACGGCTGTAGCTGCCCATCCATAGATTATAGCAGCAGCGGCTATGCTTTTCAGCCAATTTGCACTACGGCAAAGTGCTGATGCAGCCGTTTGGTTTCGGTGATGTAGCTCGCAGGGGAAATGTCTTGCGAGCTACACGCCGGAATCCATTGAGCACTTTTAGGAAGAGGCAAAAGCAAAATAAGGTAATAAAGTAGGAAGAAACACAAATACAGTAAAAGCAGATGAATAAAGTGCATTTTTTTTTTAGTAAAGTGCAATGAGAGAGTAAGTGGGTTGGCCTTCTCAAATGTTCTCTCTATATTAAGTAGAGTAAACACTAGACTGGGAGGGGTTTGCCAGATAAAATTTACAGTAGGTGAGGGCAACTGCAAAGCCACCAACTATAACAACACCACAAGAATAAGGTGCGAGGGAGGGTGAAAAACAAGTTTCAGGACAGATGAGAACAGATAGCAATGCCAGAAAATATATAAAATAATTCAGTCAGGCAAAAAAATATTTCAGTCAGGCAAAATTAAGTTAATTAAATAGACTGAAAAATAAAATACAGTACTATCTTTAAAACTGCAAGTTGAAATAAACAGCCCTTGCAGGTCTTGAACCCAGGAACCCCATACACTATAGTCACAACACTTAACCACTAAGCCATCCTTGAACTCCCCCAATTCATCATCCTTTTCCACTGAATTATAATCTTCTGCTGTGTATATAAGCCTTAACTGTGCATCTCTAAAATATCCCTTCAAGTCATGTAATTCTAAACCACTTTGTTCTTCTGGAAGAACCAGCTTGTCCCACTTGACTCTTGCCTCCTATCCTTCTCAGATAAATTCCTTCAACTTTTTATTATTTTCCACAACTTTTCCTCTCATCGATAAAAATATGACTGACCTGTATATAAAACCAAAAAGGACTAACAGATGTTTACTGCTTGTATCATGCTCTGTATATCCACAAGTAAGAGTTTTCGGGTTCTCTCTTGTTTAGTCTGTTCTCACATATATTTTTAGCTGCCATAATAGAAGCCTTTTTAATGTATAATCCTAAATATTTCATCTGATCATGTCCCCATAAATATGGGTATTGCTGAACCACGTCATGAGTGAGTACATAATTTATGGCTATAGTGTTTGTTATATCTTCATTAATTTTATATCCTGAAAAGACTTGAAACTGTTTCAAAATGTTCCACAATACTGATGCATCCTTTTTATGTATTTATTAGCTACAAAATAATATCAGCAAAAAAGCCAACCTTTCTTGATCACCATACCAGCTGTATCCTTGAATTTATGGGTCTCTTATTTTATTTGCCAATAGCTCTAAATATAAAGCAAGTAACAAAGGGAAAAGAAGACGTTGCCTGGTTCCTGTGTTCAGACACAACTTAGCAGAGAACCCTCCCACTTTAATTCTTCCCTCTAATCCTTTGTATATCCTCCTAATTAACCTTATTATTGTATCAAGGAATCCAAATGCTTCCATAGCCCTACTCATAAAATCTCAGCTTACTCTGTTGAATCCTTTCTCTGCATGAAAACCCAGCAATAACAGTGGTATTTTCTTACATTCTTACTCCCTCTGAATCATCATTGTTTTATTAATATTGTCAAATGTTTACCTGCCCTCCACAAAACCACATTGATCCAAAACCACCTTTGACATTATTTTAGCTAGTATAGACATAAACACTTCATATTCATGGTTCAAAATTGAAACGGGTCTGTGTAGTCTGGGTATGGTAGGTCTTTTCTCTCTTTGGATAATGCCGCCACCATAGCTTTTTTCCAAGGTACTTGTGCTTCCCCTTTCTTAAAGTAAAATCAAACAAAATCTTCTAGCTCTTTCATTTTCCTCCCTTTTAACTTCCACTGGAGTATATCTGTTCCTGAGGACTTCCCTGCATATTAAATGTATGTCACCATTTTTATCTCATCACCTCCTATTTTAACAGTTAGTTTTTGAGTCTCATCTTCCTCTAATCTTAGCATAATTAAGTCTTCCATAAATATTTTAATTTGTGATCTTTATTGGCTTCCATGTTCCTTACTTTATTCAAGTTTTCATAAAGCTTCCAAAATACCTGTAATACCTCTCTATAGGATATCTGATAATTTTTCTTGTTGTAGGCTCCCTAAGTTTGACAGCTACTTTCTTTTGTCTAGGTCACTACACTAAAAGGTTTTGTGCTCTGGAGTTATCAGAAATAGTTGCTTAATACTAATCTTTCTAAACTCATGTATATTGTCAAAATATTCCCTTATATTCTGTTTAGCATTCTGCAAGTGTTCCTCTTCTTCTGTGAGATTCTGCAGTACTTTAACCTTTATCAGCCCCTCTAAATAATTCCTATTACTTCTTAACTTTACCTTTTCTCTTTTACTTCTACCCTATGCTTAAACTCCATTTTCATTTTATCCCACTCACTAGGTATTCCATCTAAAGAAATATCTTTCCTAATAACTTGTGAATAATTTCAGCTACCCATTCCTTAATCTGTTTTCAACAGTTGGGTAGGAAAGCACCAGTGTCTCATTTTTACTTGACGACCGTAAAATTGTATCTTAGTTTTTATCATCTTACAATCTGAAATGGTTATTGGATGTGTGTTGAAGCTTTCAATTAATTGCATGTGCTCCTGGGACCTATAATTTCTATCCAGTCTAGCCTAGCTGTTGTACCTTGGGAAATATGTAAATTCTGTCAGAGTTCCTACTACTGAATTCACATCTTCCATACCACATATTGTCATAGATTTATTCAGAAATCTACCCTCCCTTTGTTACAGTTTCCCTTCCTGGTCCCCCGATATATCCTCACTGTTGCGAATGCTCCATTCCCACCGTAAGTAATACTCCCTACTTGAAAGCTGATTATTTCTCCCAAAATGTTATTAATAGCAGTTTTTGGTGCAATGTAAATACTTGCCAGTGTAATCTTCCTTCCTTGCCAGTATTCCCTTACTTCCACAAATCTACCACTATTGTCTCCCCCCCTTCTCTATCACTATTGGAGCCCCTCCATCAATCAGTATTATTACTCCCCCTTTCCTTTTTCCCTTGTATTCTGCTGAATATATTGTTCTGAAGTCCTTTCTTTGTCAAATTCACATGCTCCTTTTTTTTCAAATGTGTCCTTTGCAACATTGCTATTTGCACTCTGCATTCTTTAATATAATTCATTATTTTTCTTTTTTTGTCTGTACCTGTAAGGTCATTTACATTTTGAGACATTATGGATAGAATAGCTATTATGATGCAAAGCTATTGCTCCCACTTATACATTCAAAAAATTTTGGAATGTATATTTCCAACTTTTGTATTAATGCACACATTAATATTTGTTAGAATGATCTTTTGTACAGTTGTTTCTTCTCATCTCCATTTGAACTTGTTTTACATTTATCAAGACTTTCTATTTTAATGAAAACCCTCAAACAAAAATAAATAAATAACACATTTTCAGAACACCTGCATCTTCATTAAATTCAGAATAGACATACAACATTATGTACATTTTTGACAAATGAAGTTTAGCCTCCAGATAGGGACAGGTGCCCCAAATCGACATCTGCACCCACAGACTTAACCTAATCTAAAGTTAAGGTTACTCATTTAAAGCACATGTTATAGCCTGTCTTCCAACTTACACCGATTGCTCTCTGTTCTTTTTTTATCTGTAGTTCCCTCCTTGATGTGAAAAACAACTTGTGTGCTTTCAGAAAATGCTATTTTTAGCCTCAAATAAAAGGTGCACTGGCTATCATTAACTATAATTAAATTATGCACAGTTCAGTTAAATGCATTAAAGTATTAAGGTTGCTGGGGAGGCTACTATTTCTTACTCAATTCGTATAATTTCCAGTTTTATTTTTCACTGAACTGCATGTCATTGTACCTTTAAATGTTGCATTCTCCTCACCAAAGAGTGCTCAGAACTCTGAAGATTAATTGATTGCACCTGAAGACAACTTGTCTCCATGGGCAAGTAGTTAGCAATGAACAAACAGCCAACAGCTTGCAAATACTTGAAGGAATCCTTGTCAGTTTCACTTAGAACAGAATGTACAGAACTTCCCTGGCTAATTGCTTTCATCTGCAGACTTCTTGTATGTCATTTGCTAACGGAAAAAATCAAGTTAATATTTTTTCTAGATACATGAAGATTAGCACTTTTCATGGCTTTCATCATTTTGTCTTGTTTTTCAGGCATATTTGCTTACAAAAGAAACTTGTTCATAGCTCAAGCCAATGACATTAATCTAGACATCCACCCTTGTAAAAATAAGGAAAATTAAATTATATTTAGAACAAAGATGATAATCAGTACACTTTTACACCACACGCCCAAGAAATCTGTGTTTCTTACAACTAAAAAGTACTTGTTTACTTTAATAACTTTAACTCATACAGCAGACACTGAGAAGACTACCCCACACATTTAGATACCCCCAACTGCACACTGTGCAGTACTGCTTTACAATATAACATACAATTTATATTATGAAATGTTTTATACAAATACTAATAAGAACAAAATTGTTTTACTTAGTTACTTTTTTCACTTTAGTATCCTTCTAAACATTAAAGACATAATATGTGGAGTGTATGCTTTACAGTTTACCCACAAGTTTAACAAAGTCAACAAAAGTCCAGTCTTTTCTTAGCCAAATTTATTTGCAAAGCCACAGTTCACCAGTGTGGTCAATGTTTTATAATTTCACATTTATTCACTTATTTCAGTGTTGCTAGTTTTCTTCCTGATCATCTCCATTTCCCAACTTTAGACTGGTTCAGGTTCAAGGTACTCCTGGTTCTTTTAGACAATTCTGTGCTTTTTTCTGCCTCTCAAGCATTTTCCTTTGCAACACTGGGAACGTTTCTCTATGAACTTTACTCCCAAAAGAATGAGAAGCAGAGACTCTTTCTGTTTGGTGGCTCCCTTTTTGTTGGATAAACTGTTTTATTTCCTCTTTAGCTTGTTCTGCCTCAAAAAGTGTCTGATCTTCCAGGAAAAAATACTCTGACAACAGATGGATACACCAGCTTGAATTTCACCTCTACCTCTTTGCATTCCCGATTGTTGGAATAAATTTGCTTCTCTTCTACCTGGTGTACAGTGAGTAATCATTTTCCACAAAGACTCAGCTGTCTCCACTTTTTAGTAATTTTCTGTTCTTCCACAATTTTGCTAGGATCAACTCTTTCTGATTGTATTATACGAATCCTTACTAATATATGTCTTGGCTGCTTTCTCATACCCAGGTTTGGAGCAGCTATGTGCCCTTTCTAATTAACAAATCCTTCTGTGGAACACCAGTCCAGTTGCCTATTTGCGCTTTCATAAAATTAATACAGTTTGTTCCTTCCAGTTTTTCTGATACTGCAGAAAATCCCAGGTTTTTACTGCACTCTGTCTTCTAACTGTCCTGTTTTTTGAAGCAACTTTTCTTGAGAAGCTTCATACTCAACCAGCTTTTTTCTTCATTTCATTCTGTGATTTTTGCAGTTTTATCAGATCACCTGAAACATTAGTTAAAGCTTCTATTTTTTTCTAACCTTTTGTTGTTTGACTCGCTATATTCCTTCGGTGTTTCATTTATTTTAATCACCTCTGAGTACATTGACTTTTTTTTTTTTTTTTGCTTTAATTTACTTGAATCCAATTCTTGAACCAAAGCTGAAGCTTGAACTGCCTTTTGCTGAACAGCTGCAGAATCCTTCCCAGACAGTGTTTCCTCTTCACTTTTTCTGGTTGTTTTTTTTTTCTTCTTTTCTGGAATCCAGGCATTGTACTTAATAGCCAGTAAGTGAATTTTAACTGAAAAAAGTAGTTTTTCTGAGTTTCTGTTTTCACACTTGCAGAGCTGAAGCTAAGCTGTTGATCAGTGTGTAACCCTCTTGGAAGTCCAGTTTGCTTTATTTTCAGACAGTACATCACTGTACCCTAGCTGTACTTCTGTGACTAGAGCTGTGACAAAGTTGTGGTGGGGGAGGGGTTCCAAGTGTACCTCTGGCATTTTTTTTCGCAGTTTACACAACAGAGAAGTATGATACAGTATAATGCGAGAGAGAGCTGTATAATATGTCATTTTACAATAATTCCCAAAAGTATCTTTTTTCATTGTAGTATTTTCTGTCTGGACTAGTGCAGGGACATTCAACTTTTTTTATCTGCTGGAATGCACACACACACACACACACACACACACACACACACACACACACACACACACACACACACACACAAGTGTGCGCAGTCTAGCTGTGTTGTGACTATTTCTGAACTGTACTTCAGTGTAATTTTTTTGACTGGAGTTGCCATTTTAGCAATGGAGAAGGAAAAATGAAGAAAATAGTTTAATGACAATTTGCTTGGCTTCTTTGAAACTGTTGGATGATTTTTGTTTCTCGACTTTGAACTGCCACAGTTTGAAAGAGCTTTCAAACTGTGGCACTGGACATTTGACAGCTATTTTGACTGTTGTCCAAAAAATAATTCATGCATCTACAGACAGGATTATAAAACCTCTATGAATCTTCAAAGTAGTGAGTAGAAGTTGTTTGAGTAATGTAAAAAAAATTACATCTTTAAATGGATAAGCCAGCCAAACACACGTGCCTTTTCCAGTTATGGTCTATATTAAGTCACCGAATGCTTAAAAAAGCGAACGGTGATTGACCGACCCTATGTAAGCAAAAGCTTACAATGTCGAAGTTTCAGACCAGCGATTTTTTTTCCAAGGAAAAAAAAAAATCACTGTTCCAACAAAAAAAAAAAAAATTAAATTAGATTAAGTGGGGGGCTTCACCCACCACACCCTCCCTACTTAAATATACCAACTCTGAGACCGCACTACAATGCCGAAAATGGCAAAGTACCGAAGCGGCCAGAAAGAATTCGCTTAACAGCCCCTTCGATATTTTCCGTTTTCTGTTTTTTAAGTTTGACCAAGAAGCATTTGAAAGAATGCATCTTCAGTCTTCTAATATAGACCCTCCAGTTATGATAGAAGTGTAGTGAAAGAATTGATAAGACTGTACTGTACTGTAATTAACTGGAAACAACTGAAATGAGACCGAGACAAAAGTCTTTATCTGTTAATTACCCAAACTTGTGCTGAACAGGTGCCAGTCTCTTGTTTGTGGGCCAAGTCTTCTGTACTTTTCAGACTGAATTCTTCAAACACTTTAGTTCATTTAACAAGGCTTTATTAGATGTTTGCAATATCCGAATATGGTCTTCATTAACAGTGCTGCTAAATATATTCTGCACATATCTTCTGATTGTCCTGAATGATGTAAACGGAACCAGTCTTTATTTCACCTGACTTCAGTACTCAGGCTCCAATGTATGTATTGTAACTTAGTCTTCTCCGTAATGTCAGGTCAAGTGAACTAACTAATAACCTTTACTCACTTCCCTAACTGTATCTGAAGCATATTTTAATAATACCTAAACCATGGGATGCTTTACACCCCTTCTTAGCCTTGGTTCCCAGGCCTGGTCTTAATCTAACATTCCATTAAGTAACATTCTGTAGCTTGCCAGATTGTATCTTTCCCTTGAGAAAAGAACATTCTGTATTTCTGTATTTTCTGCACACTTTATTTTATTATTTATTTAACATTTGTGTGCCAGGACAGTCCGACTGGACACAAGTGTCAATTTTCTGTGGAGTCCTGGGGAGAAAAACTCCATAAGTTTACAGAGAGAAGAAAAAAGTTTACAAAAGAGACATTACAGAGTAGTAGCATACAGATTGTAGACTTTACAGCAGTTAGTATACAATAAGAGGATATTACCCCTTTTGGTTGAAATTACAAGTGTACAGAATATACAGTGAGAGTAGGTAAGAACCTGGTAGAGCATTGCAAGATATTTCACAACTGAATAAGAGTATATAAATGTTTTAAGTTTTCCATATATACATTCAAGCAAATATACATGTAAGAGTATACATACATATATATGCATACACATACATACATGCATGCACATATACATATGTACATATACTCATGCACACACACACACACACACATATATATATATATATATATATGCACATGCAAACATATACACACACACACACACACACACACACACACACACACACACACACACACACACACACACACACTGATATGTAGGTTATTGCTCACACATGGATAGGTAATAGTTAGATGGTGGTTGTGTTGTCCAGGACAGATGGGGTGTAGAAATAGTGGATGAGGCTTCACGGGGTCAATTACAGTTGCATATGTGACACCCGTGCACTGGCCCAGCAATCAAGGAGCCTCAATCCTCACCACTGACACCAGTGAAGGGGCATCCATATAGGGAAAGGATAATAAATACACAGACAGTAAAGTACAATTTCCCGTAAGAGCACACAGAGATCACAGTCAGTTCGGGGCTGATCTCTCTCTTTCTCTCCAGGTTCCCAATATGACTCCCCACTGGCACAACTATAGGGTCCAGATCTCAGCCTAGTGGGCAAGCTAAAACCTCTAGCACCTTCTCTGTCCAAGCAGTGCTTCGTGTTCTTGTCCAAGTAGCTGACACGCACACTTTGAGATAAGAGTTATAAACAACCACACAGACACTCCTGGGGAAGGCTGGCACAGTTTCTCCAGCTGTGCCCCTTTTCTGCATGTCTATATGGTAGAAATCACTGCCACCACCCAACTAATATTTATCAGCTACTCAAAGGCCCTTAAAAGGGTGTCCAATTATTACTGTGCAGTTCTATTATCCAAATGGTAAGTGTGAATGAACAGTCAAGGCTTAAGTGACTTGGTACAGTATCACTATATGCATGCAATGTACTCTACAGCTTAAATTAACTTTACATAAAACAGCCACAGTTGAAAGGTTTAAAAAATGTAATAATAAATAATAAAAACACAAAACAATACTTCTTACTACGCAGTGCTAGTCAAGAGTTCAGAGATCACAGTGAAATACTTAAAATAATACAGTAGAAAAGTTCTAACATCAACATAGAAAAACACTTAGTGTAATCTTCCTAATTCCTAGCTATTTCTAAAAGAAACACAGTTCTAAATAACTTAGATCTAGAGCAAGACGGTGCTGGTGATGTTGGATGTTCTCAACACAAATGCTCAGAGCTCTCTAATTCTCTCTCTTTAAATTGATAACACAGAGCACACAACATCATTCTTCACACTTCTCTGGTGTTCCCAGACTAACAGAAACTACATTTACATTCTTTACACTTGGTCAGAAGTAAAGGACATTTATACATGCAAATGCTAGCCATTAACCCTGGTTTTAAAACAATAGGCAGGATGCCTCCCTCTAGACATATCGGCTCCGAATTTTGACATCAAAGACAGTCATGAAATGCTTGACTTAGCTTTCTTACAGCAGAGTGCACTGTTGTTACATTTTTGCAGTTCAATTACCAATGCAGTCTTTTCACATTTAAGAGAACAAGCTTGTGGCTTACATTAATATTTACAAATGACAGAATTATCTACAGAATTCTATCTGGTTAGGCTGGCAGCCATCAACTATCTTCACAGCATAGATGGTTGGTGAAGAGGTATGTTTTAAGTAGGCTTTTGAAGGAGGGTGTGGAGTTTTGTAGTCTGAGATCAGGGGAAGGTTGTTCCATATTTTTGTTATTTCATGGGCAAATAGTGATTCCCCGGAGTTGTTTTTGCATGTGATGGTTTTGATTAAGGCTTTGTTGGAGGACCAAAGTTGTCTATTTGAATTGTAGAAGTTCAGCATGCCAGTCAGGTCGGGGGTTTTCTCGGGATAGTACAGAATTAGATGAGCTTGGCTGAGTTGATCGTACCTTAATAGGTTCAGAAATTCAAGCTAGTGCAAGGCTTGTAGGGAAAGGCAGTGGTGAGATCGTGATTTGGCATTGGTAGCGAATCTAGCAATTTTGTTGTAACAGATGGAAAGTTTATTAAGGTCAGTTTTGTAAAGATTAGTTAGAATTGGGGATGCATAAAGTAGAGTAGATAGGAGGTGGGTCCTGGCTATTGCCAAATGGTTAAGGTGTTTGCCTTACAAACACAAGGTGCAGGGTTTGAGTCGCACAAGGGATAATAGTCGCACAAGGGATAATTGGCTAGGCTTAAAATGGCTCGCAAGGGCACTTAGCTTAGTACTAACCTATGAACCTATGCAATTGGAGATTCGGTGGTTAGATAACTTTTACAGAGATAGCGGGAACCTAGCTTTTTGTGGACTTTAGTGATGGCTGTTATGTGCTTTGTGAATTTAAGTTGCTGGTCAATGGTAACTCCTAGAAGTTTAGCCTTGGTGACAGGGGTGATTTGTTTTTTGCTGGTGGAGAGTATAGAGAAGGTAAGGTTGCTCATTTTAGTAGAGTGGAATAGCATTAGTTATGTTGTCTTGGGATTTAGTATGAGTTGTGATCCAGTTCTCTATTTCAGAGAAGGCTTCTTGGGCTTTTTGTTGGAGAAGTTGGATGTTGGGTTCATTGCATATGAGAGTTGTGTCATCAGCATATTGGACTGTGTCTGCTTTAGAGGTAGCTGAGTGGAGTTGGTTTGTGAAGATATTAAAAAGAAGGGGTCCTAGGATTGATCCTTGCCTAAGGAAGTTGTGAGTGGGGGGATGGAGAGTTATGCCATTTGACGGATTGTTGGCGGTTATCTAAATAGCTTTCAAACCAGAGGAGGGTGGGGTTGTTAACATTGAGGTCAGACAGACAAAACAGTAGTTAATTATGTGAGACTGTGTTGAATGCCTTGGATAAATCTAAGAAGGTAGCTAAGACAAATTTACCTAGATTCCTGTGGGAGTTTGTAGTACTGGTGAATTTGAGTAGGGCAGTGGTGGTGCTGCGGGATGGGCGAAATCCGTGTTGGGTTGAGGAGAGAAGGTTGTTGGTGAGGAGATAGAAGAGGAACTGGTGATGAATACATCTTTCTCGGATCTTAGAGAGGGGTGAGAGAATTGCAGTTCGATAGAAAGGTCTAGGGAGGGGCCACCTTTGTGGAGTGGTATGATATATGAGGTTTTCCACAGGAGTGGAAGGGTGTGCTCGGTGAGGGATCTATTTATTAGAAGTGAAATGGGATAGGCTATAGCTGTGGATGCAATTTGGAGGTATTCGGCAGGAAGGCTATCGGCTGCAAGGGTGGTTGGTTTGAGTTTGGCTAGGAGTTTTTGGATAGTAGAGGGTAGGAACAGACTTAAGTGTGAAAAGTATGGTATTGATTTAGGCCTGAGGTGGTTGTGGGGTGTTGGAGGAAGTGATGTTGTTTAGGAGTTTGGGTACTGAGGAGATGAAATAGTTATTAAAGCTGGAGGCTATGTCCAGGTCTGTACCTGTTATATTGGGTGGGGGATTGGTGGTTCTTCCGGGCTGTAGGATATTATTTATTGTTTCCCAGAATTTTTGCAGTTTGGTACTGTATTTGTTTTGTCGAGTGATACAGTAATTTTGTTTATTGAGCTTAACCTGCTTTCTTGCTTTGTTTCGGAGCTCATGAAAGGTTTGCCTAGCTGTGGGTGATCTGGTGTGGTGCCAGGTTTTTCAGGCTTTATCCCTGGCTGTAAATAGGGCTTTTGTGGTGTTCTGGAGCCAAGGGGTGGGGTTGCTTCATATTAAGGGGGCTACTTGGTTGAGGATATTTAAGAATGTGGAGTTGAAGTAATCAACTGCTTTGTCTAATGAAAGGGTTTTGATGGGAGACCAGTTGCAACATTGCAAGGCTCTTATGAAGTGGTCTCTAGGAAAATCTTTGTTAGAGCGGGTCTGTAGAAGGGAAGGAGAGTTAATTATTTTAAGTTTATGCCTAAGGATAAATGTGGAGCTGTGGTCACTCAGAGAGTTTGGTAGGGTGCCACATTGATGGGCAGTATTTGGTTGATTTGTGAGGATCCAATGAAGTATAGATTCTCTGTTTGTGGCGTTATCAGTGTGTATGTGAGTATATATAAGTTGGGTGAAGTTATACAGGTTAATGTGGTGGGTGGGGTGGGAGAATGGATGGATTTCCAGTCAGTGTTTACATCACCTACTATGATAGTTTCTTGAGGGAGGGAGTATGGATTCTAGAGTAGGTTTAGGTGCTTATGTTGGTTAAGGGAGAGCTTTGCAAATAGAGTCTCTGCATTGTTGAAGTTGGGGGGATCTTTTTGGAGGAGTTGGAGCTTTATGTTGGTTCTGTGAAGTAGAGCTACGTCTCAACCTCTTTCATGTAGCTGGTCTGCCCTGAGAATGTTATACCCAGGTGGAGGGATGGAATTATCTTTAATATGTGGCTTAAGCCATGTCTCGGTGATGAGAATAATATCAGGGTTATATAAGGAGATGGCACCATGAAGGTGGTCTGTTTTATTCATGATACTGCGGGTATTCATATTTAGTATCAGTAAGTTGGTGGGTTTGTGCTTAGCTGGATAGTGATGGGTGCATGGCTTATTAGCAGAGGTTGCTGGCCCGGGGTGGGGTGAATATCTCCTCATAGTAATAGCTGGGAAGTTATACAGGTGTTAATTTTTAGGTTTTGGAGAATTAGGGAGTGAAATTGTAGACTTGGTTGCTTTTTAGATGGATAGAAGTGGTTCATGGGAGGGGCATGGTATATTGGGGATTGGGTGTATATGGTGGGGTATATGCTTGTGTTAGTGGGGTTAATAGTAATATTGTGGGTTAGGTTGGGGGATTTGGGGTGGATACAGAGAGTGATTGTGAAGAGATAAGAGGTGCTGATGTTGGCTATGGAGAGGCAGGTGAATAACGAGGTTAATCCCAGGAGGGTATATTGGAGATGAGACTGGGGGTAATGAGACATAGTGGGAGTGAGGTTGTGGAGTTAGGATGTATTTATATTTGGTGAGGGTGTGAGTTGTGTGAATATTGAACTAGTAGGTGGGCTGGAGTGGTGGGAAGTTGAAGGGCATGTGTAGATGGTGCTGATGGATGTAATTATAGGATAATGGATGGATAAAGGGATGGTCTTAGTAAAGGAGGTTACCTGTAAATTCAGTATTTAGGGGTGGGTGGGAATTGGGGGCAGGCTAGGGGAGTGGAGTGAGCCATGGGCTTATTATTATTTTTGCTCGTCTTTCCTTTGTAATAATCTGACTCTCATGCTCGAATGGCAAGGTTATTTTTTCTTTCTGCTTAACTGTCTTTTATGCATAAATGAAACTCAATTTTTAGGCCTGTTTTACCCTTTAGCCTGTCTAATGTTTAATAACTACTTTAAAATGGAAGCCCCTGATCTAACATGCAGTGTTTGGTTAAGTGAATTGTTGATAGTTGCATGGCTGGCAAAAGGAAATTGTGGGAATCAGATCCAGAGCTGATGCATGGTTTAGGTCTAGCAGCACATAGTCTTAAACTGTTATGGCAGACTGCATGGATAAGGAGGATCGTGCAGCTGATGGCCTTGTCCCTTTTAGAGGAAAGGCATAAATGGTACTGCTTTACAACTCTATTTTTAATTTAGTGACCTGAGTGCTTGAGAGCAGGTTCTCGTTCTTTTGATGTCATTGTGTACTGCATGCCTGGAAAGGAACATAATTTGTGCCCCAACGATAGAATCCCTTTGTAATTGGTACTAGATTGGGCGATTATCTTTCCGAACTGCACAGAATGCCAGAGCTGTTTGTGTTATGATTGGGAAGACTTTCTTAGATTGATACATTTATACATACGTATGTATATATGTTTCTATACATATAAACGTGTGCACTCGCACTCACATGTTTGCGCACAGTGGAGTGTTCTACAGATGCATTATAGTCCTGAGACATCTGGAAAAGGGAGGGGTCTGAATTCAGGCTGCCTTCATTGGATTGCAGGAAAGAGAGGATGCCATTACCTAAAAACACTGCAAGTTAACTTATATTGAAGATGAGTAACCACACAGAAGCATGCACATATAGAAATAGATAGTTATAAAACTGTGCAGATCTGTTGAAATGTACAGTCATATTCTGGAAAGGTGCAAAGAAGTATGTTTTGTGAATTTAAAACTCCTGTGTGATTTAGTTAACTAGATATGTTTCGTGTATGTGAAAGTCTTGTTTAATTGATTGATTTAATCTTAATTCTTTTTTCTTCATTAAGCATTCCTTGTACAGTCATTCATCCTTCCATTGTACGTCTAGGACTGAAGTATTCACAAGGAATTATTACAGGCTCCAATTCTCGCTGTATAGCATTACTGCATGCATTTAAACAGGTTAGTAGATATGCTTACATAAAGATGAACAATTGTATATTTTATTGTCTGTATTATCAACAACAGAATATTTGTGTCATTATGAGTTTGTAGCTAAAATGCTATAGCCTCCGGGTAATTACTGCACATTTTGTAAAAGTTTTTAATATAAATATGTACTAGCAGCTGTTGTTATATGCTTAATGCTAATCCTTTTTTGTGCTGCACTATACTTTTTTTCGTTATGTAAACTTCTTACATTGTGTTGGGAATTTTAATGCAAGCTACTGTTTATTCTTGCATTGTGTTAGGAATTGTAATACAAGCTACTGTTTATACTTTTGTACGTTATACTGCTACTTTGCATTCTCTTTGCTCCTGGGCTGTGTGTGAAGATGGTCCATCCGGAACAGCACTACCCCTGTTAACAAATTGTCAATAAATTATTCATTAAAAATAAAAGTCTTTCCCATACTTTTTCTGTTCCAAGTGCCTCTGCCATCTCCTGCATGTAGTAATAGGCACAGCTAAGGCACAAACCACAGTGCCTGCATACTCACTGCCTATACTGACGTGCCTGTTAAAAGATAGCAGCATATGTATAATAAAGAAATGTGTGCACACAAACAGTGTGTGTGTGTGTGTGTGTGTGTGTGTGTGTGTGTGTGTGTGTGTGTGTGTGTGTGTGTGTGTGTGTGTGTGTGCGCGCTTGCTTGCCTCTGTGTATAGTTGCAGTAGCTCAACAGGGAGCACACACTCCTTTGGCTCTGGAAGATCTGAATGCTGTGGTTTCTACTCCCACACCAGTAATTGGATTAATTTTTTGATATTGACAGTGCTGTTAAGCATAAGGGGGTGTGCTGCACTCCTATGTATGCTGTCATTTGGATGAGACATTAAACTGAGGCTCCACCTGCCTGGGTTGGTTGTAGCAAGGGTGCATGTAAAAGATCTCATGGCACTTATCAAAAACATAGGGGTACTTTAATAAAATCATAGCATTCTGATTTCATACAAAAAATGCAATCAAAATTAAAATCTAGCACACATCCTTACACTAAATCAAAATACCTCAGATTATTAAAAATAACATAATACATGCATAAGTAAATCTGCTACTTTATTCATCTCCTGCCACTCTTTTTGCTATAACCAATATCTTAGTCTTCTAATAATTTTCATTGCATTCCAAACTGTATTAAATAGTAATTCTTTTGTTCTTGCTTGCTTGCCATGTTTGTAAAACATTTGCCACACACACTATCTTTTTGGTCCTGTGCAGTTCTTTTACATCTTCTATAGTATCCATAAGTAATAATTTCCATTTTTGCCTCCATTAACATGTACATGAAGTTACATTTTTATCATGTTTCATAAGTTAATTACTATAGGGCATTCCAAAAAATGTTCAGTTGTCTCATTTACATTGCACTTTGTTGCAGTTTCTTTAATTTACTGCTTTGTACAACATTTTAACCTTTACTGACCGTCCTTTTTTCATATCTACATGCAAAATAATGACCCTCCTCTCATTTTTTTAAACCCTTTTCTCATTTCCATAATAACCTGTCTAATTTCTGCTTCTGATTCTTCCTTTGGTTATCTATAACAGAATTCTGTCATAATCTTTTTTTATACCACACATTTGATTTTTAGGTTTGCCTCCTCCATTTTCGTTTTCTGCTACTTCATTTTTCTTTTCCATTCTACTGATGTTCATCGTGTTACCATGCTGCAGTCATCACACTTGGGTTATCCTGCCGTCAGGCGGTCCCGCAGTCGGCCCGAATTCCAAAGTCTTGGTCCGGCGTCGGTTGCTGTCGCTTCTTCCCTGACGTCAGTGCACCAGGGGTATAAAAGAGGCATCCGACGCCATTTTCTTCAGTCTTTCTTGTTGCGTGGTGCCCTAAGCAGAAGCAGTTCGCAAGTGCCGGTCGGCCGACACCTGAGATTTTCTAATCGAATTTCAGTCCGAAGTCTTCATAAAGCTAAGTACCCCGTTGGGGAACCTTTTCTTGCCTCAGTCCGATGTCAGAAAAAGTTAACAATTGCATTTCTTGTGGGAAGCAAATACCTCATAAGGACTTCCACTCTTATTGCATTCCTTGCCTAGGCCCAGACCACGACGTCTGTAGTTGTCGGTTTTGTGCTAGGTTCAATAAACGAACTATTAAGCATCGTTTTGATTGCGCTCGACACTACTTCAGTAGACGATTTAATTATACCATGCCGTCGGAGCTTCCGACGACCGGCATGCATAAAAAACGCAAGGATAAGGACAGGCAGCCTAGACCTAAGCCCGACTCCGAGGCCTCTGCTGGGCCTGTCACCGATTCCCCAGTTTTCAGCGAGGCGCCTACGCAGCCCCTGACGACCGCAGAATTGGAGCCCCAGACAGCTTCAGACTCTCAATCGGAGCTTACTAGGCCAACGCAGCCTGCTCTATTAGACCCTACTGACGTCTCAACACAAGGAGAACCCGGTGCTGCAGAAACACCTTCGGCTTCTGAGGGTGTTTTCAGACTGACTACACTCACCATTAAATCTTATGCTAAACTTAAAACTCCTTTAAAACCTAAAAAGTCGGTGCATCAGTCTCCAGTTCAAGGCCCTATGCCTAAGAAACAGATGCTTAAGATGGCTGAAGACTTGATTACTCTAATCAGGGGATCCCAACCCCTTCCAGACAAAAGGCCTAGACAAGAGGAGGATTATGCCTCCTCTGACCAGGTTTCCATTTCCTCAGATTCCTCTGAGGAACAGGATTACTCTTTCCCTCCTTATGAAGATTCTCTCAGCATCCCAGTACAGACCACTTGCCATCCCTCCAGTTTTGGACATTGTGGATGATGTTTATTTAGAATCTAGGCTAAATCCAGATTCTCTACCTCCTGCTCCAGCCAAACCAGACAGATACTATAGAGTACCTGACTCTCACAAATTCCTTTACAAAAGCCCTGTTGCTGATCCAGAAACAATCTCCCAGGGTCCTAAAGGGGCTAAGGCTTCTATGACTAAAAACCCTGTACCCTCTGAAAGGGACTCCAGAGCATTAGATAGGTGGGGAAAGAAGGTATACACCTCAGCTACTCTAGCCATGAGAGCATTAAATTGTCAGTTCTACATGCTGAAATATCAGCAATTCCTAATGTCTCAATTAAAGTAAAAGATGAGCACGCATTCTCAACAGCCTGAATTCAAGGAAATGCAGGATCTGCTGCATGCAGCTGAGCAGGTGGGCAAACATACTTTACAATGTGGCTTTGATTCACTGGAAGCTTCCTGTAGAGCAGCTGTCACTGGGTCTGTCATACGTAGGCATGCATGGTTAAAAGAACAAGCCCTGCCTGACCATGTTAAAGCAAAATTATTGGATGCACCTTTACAGCAGGATGTTTTATTTGGTGTCAAAGCAGAGGAAGTTCTGAAGAAAATGGAGGATAAAGCAAAGTCTATGCAGACGGTCAAGGATTTTTTTACAGGTACAACCACCACGTTTCAGCAGAAATTGGCCAACAAAAAACTGGTCCTTTCCAGCTTCTGACAGACCACAGAGGGGCAAGTACAGATGCCCAAGGGGCAAAGGCCAGTCACAAGGCCCTTACAAACCTCTCCAGTGGGGTGCCGCAACCCAGAAAGGAGGAGAAGACAGACCCCAAACTACTAGAAGGCAAACACAATGACTTAACCCTCAAACTGCCTAGCAAAACTCTCTTGGCAGCTCCCCTGGGAGGAAAATTAGCACTTTTTGCAGACAACTGGCATATCATCACAAAAGACAAATGGGTCCTGGACATTGTCTCACAAGGATACAGATTCCATTTTCACACCTTGCCAAGGATAAAAGGAATGCCAAACCTGCCACAAAATCAACGGGCAGAGGCACAAAAACAAATTACAGCTCTCATGGACATGAGAGCCATTCAGCAGGTACCTATACAGGAGCAAGGACAAGAATTTTACTCAAGGCTCTTTCTAGTCCCCAGAAAGGACAAAACATGGAGACCCATTCTGGACCCTTCAATTCTAAACACCTGCTTGCAAGTACCCAAGTTCAAGATGCTAACACTACTGCAGCTTCTTCCCATGTTGGGCAAGAAGGCTTGGCTAGTAACGTTGGACCTCAAGGAAGCATACCTGCATGTCCCTATCAGACAAAATTGCAGAAGATACCTCCGTTTTATTGCAGGTTAAACCCATTACCAATTCTCTGCACTGCCCTTTGGCTTATCTACTGCGCCCAGGGTCTTCACAAAATGCCTGGCACCAGTAATTGCATACTGCAGACAAAGAGGAATTCAGATATACCCATACCTGGGCGACTGTCTTATTCAAGCAGAAAGCAAGGACATTCTTTTACAACATCTGGCGTTTGTCAATCACCTCTTAAGTTGCCTAGGCTACACAGTAAACGAAAAGAAATCAAAACTAGTGCCCTCACAAAACATAATATTCCTGGGTGCCAGCTTGAATACAACGGCCCAGATGGCTTACCTCATGCCAGACAAGCAACAACAACTCACTCAATACTTCAAAATAATGGCAACAAAGACCCAGCTCCCTGCAAGAAAAATTCTGCAGGCCTTGGGATTCATGGCATCTTGCATTCTACTAATACCATTTGCAAAACTGCATATGAGGAAATTACAATGGTACCTGAAAAGCGTATGGACTCAACACAGCCACAGCTTAGAAACAATGATACCACTCATTCCCTGCCTTCAACAGGAGTTTCTATGGTGGGCACAGGCATGTCACCTCAACAAGGGTCAGCCTTTTACCTTACCCACAGCCAGGCAAATTATAACAACAGATGCATCGGACTATGCCTGGGAAGCGCACATGGCAGGACAGTGCATTCAAGGCAAATGGACTGCAGATCAAAGGCACCTGCACATCAATCAAAAAGAAATGCTAGCTGTACAGAATGCCCTAACAGCTTTCAATGACCTCTTCCACCCAGGACAACTAATAATAAAGACAGACAATACCACAGTAATGTGGTACATAAACAAGCAAGGGGGTACACACTCCTACCCTCTATGCAGACTAGCAATGACCTTGTGGAACACAGCACTGACTTACAAAGTTCAATTACAAGCACAATTCCTGCCAGGAAAGAAAAACACATTGGCAGACGACCTAAGCAGAAACATCATGGATCCCCACGAGTGGAAACTGGATCCACAAGTATTTGCAATGATAACTCAAAAATGGGGATGCCCAGACATAGATCTGTTTGCCAGCCCCCAAAACTACCAAATTCAAAAATTTTGCACAAGGACATTCCACCCGCAAGCTTGGAAAGTGGACGCCCGCTCATTCAGTTGGAAAACATTGACAGTGTATGCCTTCCCTCCACTGCCTCTAATAGCAAAGGTGCTGCTGAAAGTCAGATTAGAGAGGCCCAAATGATACTCATTGCTCCAGACTGGCCACGCCAGCACTGGTACCCAATACTAAGGAACATGGCCCACGGCCCACCATGGATTTTTACCACAAATTCCCCACCTGCTCACCCAGCAAGACAGTCAGATTCTACACAGCCAGCTCAAGACTTTAAATCTGGCTGCATGGCAAATCACCTAAATAACCAGCCAACAACTCTATCTAAAGCTGTTATGGATGTCATTCTGGAGGCCAGGAGGCCCAGCACCAGGAAAGCCTATTCAGACAAATGGAAAAGATTTTGCGCCTGGAACCAGGCTAAAGGCCAAAATCCCCTTGAGCCAGAAATTCCTCAGATTCTACAATATTTAACTGAGATGCTGCACAAAGGACTTTCTTTTTCATTTATTACGATCCACGCCTCAGCGATTTCAGCTCATTACAACACGGATCCTCCTTTATTTTCGCATCCACTCCTAAAACAGTACCTCAGAGGGGCCAAGAACATAAGACTGCCCAGGAGAGCACCAACACCAACTTGGGATCTCAACTTTGTTCTGGAAAAGCTTACACTGCCGCCTTTTGAACCAGCTTTCTCAGCTGACTTAAAGTTTCTGTCATGGAAAACTGTCCTGCTGCTAGCAATAACTTCAGCCAGAAGAGGCTCAGAGCTACAGGCACTAATGGCAGTGGAGCCTTTCCTCATTTTTCATCAAGACAGAGTCTCTCTACGAACTAACCCCTCCTTTATGCCAAAGGTGGTATCCAGTGTGGCCCTAAACCAAACCATTAATTTTCCCACCTTCTTCCCAAACCCCCAGAACAAAGGAGAAAGACTCCTGCACTCCTTGGACATTCACAGGCAGCTACATTACTACTTGGATAAAACTAAGGCTTTCAGAAAATCTGATCAGCTCTTTGTATCCTATGCTACAACATCACTAGGAAAAGCTATCTCAAAACAGACCATTTCAAAATGGATAGGGCATTGTATACGTTTCTGCTACACTCATCATGGTAAACCGGTTCCTGCCACCATCAGGTCCCACTCCACCAGGGCTGCAGCTACATCTACCGCCTTTCTCAGGGGGGTACCAATCAAGGAAATTCTGGAAGCTGCAACTTGGAGTTCAGTGCACACCTTCACCAGACACTATCACTTACCTCTATACTCTAAGACTAGAGCTGGCTTTGCCAATGCAGTTTTGCAGGGCCTACTAGCTTCTTCAAACCCTGTTTAACTCCACCACCCATCCTTAGGTTTGGGATTCAACCCAAATGTGATGACTGCAGCAGGGTAACACGATGAACATAGTACAGTTTTGTACCTACCATAAATGTAGATGTTCGAGTGTTCACCCTGCTGCAGTCCAGGTTACCCTCCCTCCATCCCCTCTGAACTAGCTGAACTTATCTATGCCACTCTATCCTATACAACCTCTGTGGTGTATTTGCTTGTGCCTGAAGGTATTGTTTTATTTTTATATAGCTATATATATATATATATATATATATATATATATATATATATATATATATATATATATATATATATATATATATATATATATATATATATATATATATTGCCTACCTATTGGGGGCACCTGACATCTGGGGCAGGAAAAACTGAAGAAAATGGCGTCGGATGCCTCTTATATACCCCTGGCGCACTGACATCAGGGAAGAAGCGACAGCAACCGACGCCAGACCAAGACTTTGGAATTTGGGCCGACTGCAGGACCGCCTGACGGCAGGATAACCCAAGTGTGATGACTGCAGCAGGGTGAACACTCGAACATCTACATTTATGGTAGGTAGAAAACTGTACTTTTTCACCTTTCACTTAATTTTTACTTCTTTTACTATTCATTATTTCCACCCAACATTCCAGAGATTTCTTATTTAAGAACCTTGGTAATAATCCTTCACTATTAGAGCTCATAGTTTTCAAAATCCATTGTATACATGATGGTGCTAGAAACACCATAAGCGCTTTTTTTTAAGTCCTCCACTCTCCAACTTATAGGTTCATAGGTAAGTACTTGGCTAGCTGCTCTTGCGGGCCATTTTTAGCCAACCATTTTCCTGTTTTGTGCTCAAATTAACCTATTCCATTTGGTTAGAGATTGGCATTAACCCATCCCATGGTCAATAATTATATATTACCCTTAATGAAAATAAGTGGGATCATATCTTAGATAATTTTAAGTGACTCTTGTATGGGATAAAACATTTAGGAGCTGCCTCTGTCCGTTAGTAGTACAGAGGGCAGTTCTGGGAAAATGTTTTCCCCATCCATAGATCCAAGTTGCACATGAATATGAACAGATATGAACTTTGTTTTATGTGGATGGGAGGTCTGTTCCAGAGCAGCTGTATTCTCTCTGATTTACACCTGTCCCTCCAAACCATTCTGTTGATGTTACAGAAGAGGTTTCAATTCGTAGACCATCTATGTCTGATGCCATTTGACTTCCTGATGTGCAGTAAATTCATCAGTATTGGGTTGAAAGATGCCTTGTATGCAAGACATAGGTCACCTTTTAGTAGTCTGTAGGATACAGAGTTTAGTGACAGGGACTTGTAGGACATGATGCTTAGGGTCTTGTAAGTTAGGTCACTGTCCGCATAAGTTCCTAAATCCCAAGCAAATGGTTCAACTCTTAGGAATGTGTTGTCAGTGTGATAGCTCCCTGGGTTAGATGACTTCCCAAAGGATACGGTAATGCATATTTTCACATTTAGTTTCAGTCCATGATTTTGGCACACGTTAATTATTTGGGACAAATCTTCCTGCAGAATGGTTAAGTCATTTGGGGATTCAGTGACTGCTCCTAGCTTGCAGTTATCTGCAAACTTAGTCAGCTAGAGCCCTTTGGTAATGTCTTTTAATTCAGAAAAGTAGATGCCAAACAGGAGTAGTTCCAGCTCAGAACCCTGGGGACTCCACTGGTGACTGGCCTTTTTGTAGAGGTAACTTTCTCTGTTTTAATTTCCTATCTGTGAGTCAGTTGGCAATCTGGCGGGTGATATAGAGGCTTATTCCCAGTTTATTGAGCTTTTCTGCTGTGCCTGAGTGAGGAATTGTCAAAAGTTTTGGGCAGGTCGAGTTATATGGTGTTTACTGTGTTGCCTTCATCAATTGCTTTGGTGACCTTTTAAAAAAACCTGTCAGGTTAAGTAAGCATGACCTGCTCTTGATGAATCCAAACTGAAATGACTCCAGTGTTTGGAGCTTCCCTAGGTCCTGATTGATTAGTTCCATGATAAGTCTTTCCATGGCGTTGCATATGAGGGTGGTCAGACTTACTGATCTATAATTGCCTGGGTCTGTGGAAGTTCCACCATTATTAAAGGGAATGACTGTAGCTGTTCTTCATTTGCTTGGTACAAAACTTGTATGGAGGCAGAGATTGAAGTGTTGCTATGGGTATGGCTAAATTATGCGTAATGCTATTGAAGATGCATCCAGGGATAGTGTCCTCCATGTTATATTGTAAGATAAGGGATATACTGTATTATAAAGATATTGTTATTACACACAATACTTCTCTTAATGGGATAAAACATAGATCTCCCTGTGATAGTGAATATTAATTCTAACAATATTTTCAACTCTTCTGGAATTGCTGCTACTAACCCTAAGTAACTCAGTTTCCCTAGGACCATTGTATTTATCAGATACATCTTTTTTAAACTTCTTCTAAAACATTCCATGATTTACTCATCTGTTGTCTTTCTTCTAATAAACCTTGACTTTGTTTCTTTTTTCTTTCATAATCCTCAAATAATATTTCTAATTTCTCAAACTCATTTTTATTAATGTAAAAACATGCTTTCTTCACCACCTCACCAAATCCTGTACTTGTTTTCTTTATTAACACTTAATGCCTACATACCCATCCATTTTCTACCTTCCTAATTATTTTTATTGCCCATCCTATATTTCTAACTATTATAACCAGATCATGCGGTTAACATAACTAGTAACATTTCAGATGTTCATCATGTTTCACTGTTGCAGTCATTACACTTGGGTTATCCTGCTGGCAGGCGACCCGAGGTCGGCCCAAGTTCCAAAGTCTTGGTCCGGCGTCGGTTGCTGTCGCCTCTTCCCTGACGTCAGTGCGCCAGGGGTATAAAAGTTGCAACCGACGCCATTTTCTTCAGTCTTTCTTGCCGCGCGGTGCCCGAAGCAAAAGCAGTTCGCAAGTGCCAGTCGGCCGACTCCTGAGATTTTCAAAATTGAAGTTCAGAACCGAAGTCTTCAATAAAGCTAAGTACCCCAGTGGGGAAACTTTTTCTTGCGTCAGACCAATGTCAGTAAAAGTTAATAATTGTATTTCTTGTGGGAAGCAAATACCCCATAAGGACTTTCACTCTTACTGTATTCCTTGCTTAGGCCCTGACCATGACGTTACTAGTTGTCGGTTTTGTGCTAGATTCAATAAATGCACTATTAAACGTCAGTTTGATTTTGCTTTATATTGTTTTGGATGAAGATTTAATTATATAATGCCGTCGGAACAACCGATGGCTGGAATGTATAAAAAACGCAAAGACAAAGAAAAAGACAGGCATCCAAGGTCCAAAACCGACGACGAAGCCTCTTGTAGGCCAATCGCCGGTTCTCAGTGAGGTGCTTTCGCAGCCCCTGACACCCGCTACCTCAGAACCACAGGCCGTAACCGACAGCCACGTGGAGACACCGAGGCCTGTGGAAACTCAAGGTATTGGGCCTATGGAAACTATACCCTCAGATGGGTCCGGAGCCACTGAGCAGGCACCGGCTTCTGAGGGTGTTTTCAGACCTTCACAGCTTACACTTAAGGCTACTACAGCAGCAAAGGCAAAGTCAAAAACACCATTAAAGGCAAGGAAACAATTGCAGCATTCTCCAGAACAGTCATCCATGCCAAAGAAACAGATGCTTAAAATGGCCGAAGACCTTATTTCTTTAATCAGGGGCTCCCATCCCCCTCCTGACAAAAGGCCTAGGCAAGACACTGATTATGATTCCTCTGATCAGGTTTCCATTTCCTCTGATTCTTCTTCTGACCAGGACTATTCTCTCCCTCCCTATGAGGACTCTGATGCTGAAGAGTCCATTCCTTCAGCCTCACCGCCTGAGGATTATTCTTTTGGGGAACCCTGCACACCATGAGGGAGCATTTCCATTGGGAGAGTCAGGATTACTCAGAATCCAAGAAAAGGCTCAGATTTCCTTTTACTGCCTCAGCACAAACCCCTGGCTAACCCCCCTGTGCTTGATATTGTAGATGTTTTTTCTGAATCCAGTCTGTCTCCTGACTCTTTACCCCCTGCACCAGTAAAGCCAGACAGGTACTACAGGGTCCCTGACTCTCATAAATTTATAGGTTCATAGGTAGGTACTAGGCTATTGGCCCTAGGGCCTATATAAGCCTAGCCAAAGGTACCCTGGCTTTCGCCACCCAAGAAAATTATTTTCCTGTGCCACAGTTGAGCAGAGCCACAGAAGTGATCCCCGGGGTGAAATTCCTATCTCCCATCCAATCATCAAGATTTTTCTTGAAGAGTGCTAATGAGGAGCTTTGTTTGATATAGATAGGTAGTTTGTTCCAGAGTATGGGAAGTCTCTGGGACAGGAATCTATCCCTCCAGCATGTTCTGTTTATTGTGGTGATGAGGTTTAGGTCCCTTAGAGCGTGTAGCTCGTAGGGATTGGGATTTCTTTAAGTGGAGCATGTCTAAAAGCTCTGGGTTTGACATAGCTTTGTGTGTTAGGCAGAGATCGCCTCTGAGTAGGCGATATGCAACGGAGTAAAGCTGCAGTTTTTTGAGACTGTCAGTATAGGGCATCTCTTTGAGGCCGGTAATCCTCTTTGTGAGGTATTTCTGTGGCCTTTCCAGTTGTTGTAGATGTCTTGTGAGGTACATACCAAAAGGGGTATTGTACTCTATAATGGGTCTAATGAGTGACGAGTAGAGGGGAACAATGACCTCTTTTTTCCTGGATGAGAAACCTTTTGTGATGAGGTGTGCCACATAGAAGGATTTCCTGACTACTGTGGCAATGTGATTATCAATGGAGACTACTGTCCACCTGTGTCCCAAGGTCTCTTATCACACTTTTGGTGTTAAGTAGACTACCACCTATGTGGTAGTTCATGGGTACTGAGTTTTTACCAAAAGGAATGACAATGCACTTTTTGGCATTGAGCTTGAAGCCATGGCTTTGACACCAGGCATCTGTCTCAGCAAGGCCCTTTTGTAGGATGTCCACATCTTTTGGAGTTTTGATTATGGCTCCTAGTTTGCAGTCATCTGCGAACCCGTTAATAAAGACCTTCTGTGTTGGCCTGTACTTCAGAGAAGTAGATACCAAACAGGAGAGGACCCAGGAGTGAACCCTGTGGTACTCCACTTGTCACTGATCTGAAGTTGGATTTGGAGTCTGCTACTTTCACAGTGTGGGTTCTGTCAGTGAGCCAGTTGGCAACCCATCTTGTGACATAGGGATTTATACCTAGTTTAGTGAGTTTATCTATAATTCCAGAGTGGGGGATGGTGTCGAAAGCCTTGGCGAGATCTAGATAGGCTGTGCGAACCACCTTACCCTCATCTACGGCTTTGGTGACTGCTTCAAAGAAGTCTGTCAGGTTTAGGAGACATGATCTGCCTTTTACAAACCCGAACTGGGTGGGGTCCTGAGTTTGGAGATTACCAATGTCATTGTTTATAAGTTCCATGATGATACACTCCATAGCATTGCAGACCAGGCTCGTAAGGCTAATGGGGCGGTAGTTTCCGGGGTCTGTGGTGGCTCCCCCTTTGTGGAGTGGGATAACTGTCATTGTGTGCCATTCAGTGGGCACATAGCCTGAGGTGAGGCTATGATTGAACATGGTACTTAGGTGGGGTGCCAGTTCGTTCTGTAGTTCTTGTAGAACACAGCCCGGGATGTCGTCAGGTCCCATGGATGCTGTGTTCTTGGCTTTGCATAGTGTGGTTTTTACCTGTGCAGCCGTGATTATAGGAACTTTGCATTCTTCTGGTATAGAGATGGGCCCTTTAGGGGATGACAGAGGGGTAAAGTTAGCACTGAACCTATCTGCCAGGATGTTGGCAATATCCGTTGGTTCTGTATATTTAGTGCCATTGTGCTGTAACTCAGAGCAGATCTGAGTGTTGCCATTGAGATTCTTGACATAGCTATAGAATGCTTTGTGGTTGTCTTTAGAGTCAGTGGCGATTTTGTTTTCATAACTAGCTTTGGAGGATTTTATGAGGGATCTCAGCGTCTTACTGAAGCTGACCAGGGATTTTCTCCAATCATGGGATTTTACTCTTTTTTTGCAACAGTTTCTTTCTTCTGTTGTAGAGTTTGTTTATAGCAGGGGACCACCAGATTGGCTTCCTTTTTTTGGAGGATAGCATCTTGGTTCTGTTAGGGATTGCACGATCCATGCACTCATGTAAGTGCTTATAAAGTGCATTTGTGTAGGATTCAGCAGTCATACCTCTATTGTCCGTCAGCATGGGTGTCGTGAAGTTTGCCACTTCTGTCTTAAGAAGCGTGAAGTTGGCTTTGGAGAAATTTTTGTGAAGTTGGCTGTGGAGAAATTTTTTACTGTGGTTTCCCTAATGGGGGGGTGGGGGAGGGATGTGGATGTCTAGGATGATTAGCTTATGGTCGGATCTGAACAACGAGGAATTGACCTCTAGTGTGGAGCACCGGTTGCCCATGTTGGTAATAACCAGGTCTAGGATATTCCTGCCCCTGGTGGGGGTGTGGATAAGTTGATCCATGGCATTGGAATTTATGAATTCCAGAAAATGTTGAGCTCAAGAGTTGGTACATGAGTAGTTTTCCCAGTTAATGGTAGGGTAGTTGAAATCGCCCATTATTAGGGTGTACCCTAATATTTTCCAGTGTATTAAGAAATAAGGAGTGGGAATCCTGGGGCATGGTGGGGGATCTGTAGTAAGCTACAATTTGGATTGCGGTCTTGCCCAGAGTTAGTTGCACTTGGATAATCTCGGATGCATTATGCTGAGCAACTAGCCTGGAGGTGTGGATATCCTTAATGAATATGGACACGCCTCCGCCTTTAGTGTTTTGGTCCAGGTTAGGTGGCCGAAAGGTGTGGTATGAATTATAGCCTGGTAATGCATGGGTACTCTCTGGAGCCTTGAACCAGGTCTCTGTCACTGCACAGATGTCGATGTTCTCCATTTTAAGGAGTGCCTCGAGAGAGTGCATTTTGAGGTTTAGACTTCTAGCATTGAGTAGCAATACCCTCAGATTCTTCTTGCCTGTACCTGTTAGGGTGGTGAATTTGTCATTTGAACCTTGCCTAAAAAAGGCACTATAGGGATGGCTAGAGCCTTAGCCGGTATCCAGAATCCCAGGGGCGACAGGTGCAGGCCATCTCTGGCAAAGCATCATGGCTTGTTGATCATGTCATCCCAGGCAGACAGATACTGGATCCCCTTAGAATGACACCAGAAGCTTAGCCAATTGTTGAAGTCAATCATTTTGTCCTTGTACTGTGGTATCATTCTGGGTGATGGCAGGATGCTACTCAGGGCTAGGGTCATACCTGCCTGGGCTACAAGATCGGACAGCTCCTCCATGTCCCTTTTCATGTAGTCCAGGGAGGTACGTCTCAGGTCATTCACACCAACATGGACAATGACAGAGTCATATTTGTACTTGTTGTGGAGTGACCTGAGTGCATGCGTTATGTGGCGGATCTTGGCACCCGACAGGCAGCTGACAGTAACTTTCTCCTTGTTTAGCCTGATGAGTGGAACATCAGTGTGCCTGACTGTAGAGTCACCTATGACTAGAGTGATGGGTACGTTGTTATGCCTTATGGGCTGTGGTTGAGTGGCACACTGAGTTTGTGGGCTGTGTCTCATTTGGGTTGTGTTGGGGGGTGGAGGTTGCTTGCATTTCTGCTTTGCAGGTCCCTGTTGCTTGGGCAGGTTTTTACTGAGAGCCTCCGCGAATGTAGGTGTGTGTTTTGTGTTTCTATGTGTGTGTTTTGGTGGTGTAGGTTTTGAGGGACTATTAGCTGAGTGTGGTGTAGTGCAAGTGTTTACCTTCTCCTCTTGACTGTCTAGTCTAGTCTTGGGTGAAGAGAGCTTTGCTTCCAGTTTGGCTGTATAAGTGCATCTCTCACAGGTTGTAGTGTTGGGTGGTAGGGGGAGAGGGTTGTCTGTGTACATGAGGCAATTACTGCATTGCCCCAAGATGCCCAGATTCATCAGGTAGACAGGAGAAAACACCAGGAGCTGACCCTTAGACATGCCTGGATAGGTGCTTATTTGTTAAGTACTAGAAACTGTTTTCCTCTAGACCGTGAGGAAAGTTGAGTGCTGTAGTAATTTGTAGCTTATTTAGTGCTTACAATAAGTTCTGAACAAGTGCTGAAACAAAAAACTGGCTAGTTCTAAGAAACAAAATTAAGCTAGAAGGCTTCCCTCCAACACAGAAAGGCTTGGGGGCCTAGAAGCCTACAAATAGTCCTGGACACAGCAAATCTATATCCAGGCTAGACTAGCCACAGGAAAGGCAGGAAACAAGCTTAGAAAAAGTTTTTTTTTTTTTTTTTTTTTTTTTTTTACAATAACTCTGTTGCAGACCCAGAAACAATTTCTCAGGGCCCTAAAGGGGTTAAGGCTTCCACTGTCAACAATCCTGTCCCCTCAGATAGGGATTCCAGAGCTCTGGACAGATGGGGGAAAAAAGTTTACACTTCTGCTACTTTAGCTGTAAGAGCTTTAAACTGTCAGTTTCACATGCTTAAATATAAACAGTACCTCATGTCATTGTTAAAGCAGAAAATGGTTACAAATATAGAAAGTCCTGACAGTAAAGAAATGCAGGATTTATTGCATGCAGTTGAACAAGTGGGAAAGCATACTCTGCAATGTGGTTTTGATTCATTAGAGGCTTCTTGTAGAGCCGCAGTTACAGGCTCAGTTATTCAAAGACATGCTTGGTTGAAAGAAAAAAGTTTACCTGACCATGTTAAAATAAAATTATTGAATGTTCCATTACAGCATACTACTTTGTTTGGTGTTAAGGCAGAGGAGGTGTTAAAGAAAATGGAGGATAAAGCAAAGTCAATGCAAACGGTGAAAGATTTCTTACAGGTTCAACCTCCTAGATTCAGCAGAAACTGGCCTTCAAAAAATTGGTCCTTTCCAGTGTCAGACAGGCCACAAAGAGTCAGATACAGACGCCCAAGAGGCAGATCTCAGCCCCAAGGCTCCTACAGACCTAAACAATGGGGTGCTTCAGCCCCCAAAGGAGGAGAAGACAAATCACAACCTTATAGGAAACAGTCACAATGACTTCCCAATGCAAATGCCAAGCTCTTACCAGTTGACAGCACCCCCTAGGGGGAAAGCTAGCACTTTTCTAAAAAAATTGGCACATGATCAGCCAAGACCAATGGGTGCTGAATATAGTTTCTCAGGGGTACAGGTTCCACTTCCACACGCTTCCAAAACCAAAAGGTATGCCAAACCTGCCACAAAACCAATGGGTAGAGGCACAAAAACAGATTGCGGCTCTTATGGATATGGGAGCTATTCAAAGAGTTCCACAAGAAGAACAGGGACAAGGATTTTATTCAAGACTTTTCTTAGTACCCAGAAAAGACAAAGCCTGGAGACCAATACTGGACCTGTCAATCCTAAATACTTTCCTGGATGTTCCAAAATTCAAAATGTTAACACTACAACAACTTCTGCCCATGCTGGGCAAGGAGGCTTGGCTAGTTATTTTGGATCTCAAGGAGGCATACCTGCACGTCCCAATCAGACAGTCGTGCAGAAGATACCCCAGATTTATAGCGGGCTCAATGCATTACCAATTCTCTGCACTGCCCTTTGGCTTATCTACTGCGCCCAGGGTCTTCACAAAATGCCTGGCACCAGTAATTGCATTTTGCAGACAAAAAGGAATTCAAATATATCCCTACTTGGACGACTGCCTTATTCAAGCAGAGAGCAAGGACATTCTTCTAAAGCACCTGGCGTTTGTAAAAAGATTGCTAATTTGCCTAGGGTACACAGTAAACGAAAAGAAATCAAAACTAGTGCCCTCTCAAGAGATAATATTCCTGGGTGCAAGCTTAAATACAACTGCCCAGATGCTTATCTCATGCCAGACAAACAAAGGCAAATGACTCATTACTTTCAAATGATGGCAACAAAGACCCAGCTCCCTGCAAGAAAAATTCTGCAGGCCCTGGGTTTCATGGCATCCTGCATTCTACTAATTCCATATGCAAAACTGCATATGAGGAAACTACAATGGTATCTAAAAAGTGTTTGGACTCAGCATTGTCACAGCCTAGAGACAGTCATAACCTTGATTCCCTGCCTACAACAGGAGTTTCGATGGTGGTCCCAGGCCTGTCACCACAACAAGGGACAGCCTTTCACCTTACCTACAGCCAGGCAGACAATAACAATGGATGCATCGGATTATGCCTGAGGAGCACATATGGCAGGAAAATGTATTCAGGGCACGTGGCCCAAGGGAACAAATGCATGTTCACATCAATCAAAAAGAGATGCTAGCTGTACAGAATGCCCTGAAAGCCTTCAAGGACCTAATACATCCAGGACAACTATTAATAAAGATGGACAATACCACAGTTATGTGGTACATAAACAAGCAAGGGGGCACACATTCCTACCCCCTATGCAGACAAGCCATGACTTTGTGGAACACAGCACTGACCTACCAGGTACATCTGCAAGCACAATTCCTGCCAGGAATAAAAAATACACTGGCAGACGAACTAAGCAGAAATCTCATGGATCCTCACGAATGGAAGCTAAATCCACAAGTGTTCAACACGATAACAAGGAAATGGGGACGCCCAGACATAGATCTTTTTGCCTCCCCTCACAGTTGCCAAATACAGAAATTTTTCACAAGGACTTATCACTCTCAAGCATGGAAAGTAGATGGTCTATCATTCAGCTGGAAAGGCCTGACAGTCTACGCCTTCCCTCCGATGCCTCTTCTCACCAAGGTGCTTCTAAAAGTCAGACAAGAGAGGCCAAAAATGATCCTGATTGCACCAAACTGGCCACGCCAGCACTGGTACCCAATCCTAAAGAGTTTGTCCCAAGGCCCACCTTGGCCTCTACCTCAAATCCCTCATCTTCTGACACAACAAAACAATCAGATTCTGCACAGTCAACTCAGAACCTTAAACCTGGCAGCATGGCAGATAATGTAGCCACTCAGACTGCACCTCTCTCTCTAAAGCTGTTATGGATGTAATTTTGGAAGCCAGGAGGCCCAGCACTAGGAACTCTTATACAGAAAAATGGAAGAGATTCTGTGCTTGGAACCAGGCACAAGGGCTCGAACCACTTGTCCCTAATATACCTCAGATTTTGCAATACCTAACTGAGATGTTGGACAAAGGCCTATCTTTTTCATCCATTAAAATCCATGCCTCTGCCATTTCAGCTCATTACAATACGGATCCTCCTATTTTTTCACATCCTCTACTACGACAGTACCTCAGAGGGGCAAAAAATATATGATCCCCTAAGAGAGCACCAGTACCTACTTGGGACCTCACTTTTGTTTTAGAAAAACTAACACTGCCTCCATTGAAACCAGCCAGCACAGCTGATCTAAAATTCTTGTCATGGAAAACTGCTCTGCTCCTAGCAATAACTTCAGCAAGAAGAGTTTCAGAGTTACAGGCATTGATGGCTGTGGAACCTTTCCTCATTTTTCATCAGGACAGGGTTTCTCTTAGGACAAACCCAACATTCATGCCAAAAGTGGTCTCCAATGTGGCCTTAAACCAAACCATTCATTTACCAACTTTCTACCCAAATCCCCAGAATAAAGGGGAAAGACTTCTGCATGCTTTGGATATACAGAGGCAGCTACGATTCTACTTGGACAAAACAAAAGCTTTCAAAAAACTGAGCAACTGTTTGTAGCATATGCTGCAGGATCACAAGGAAAGTCTATTACAAAGCAGACAATCTCCAAATGGATAGGACACTGCATCCGCTTCTGTTATGCACAACATGGCAAATCTGTGCTTAAGGGCATTAGGCCTCATTCTACCAGAGCAGCAGCCACTTCAGCAGCTTTCCTCAGAGGGGTACCAACTAAAGACATATTAGAAGCTGCAACCTGGAGCTCAGTGCACACTTTCACCAAGCACTACCACTTACCTCTCTACTCCAAATCCAGAGCAGGCTTTGCCACTGCAGTTCTGCAGGGCTTGTTAGCCTCGCCAAATCCAATTTAGACCCAGCCACCCAACCTCAGCTTTGGGATTCTACCCAAGTGTAATGACTGCAACAGTGAAACACAATGAACATAGTACAGTTGTGTACCTACCATAAATGTAGATGTTCGAGTGTATTCACTGTTGCAGTCCAGGTTACCCACCCACCATCCCCCTTTTCTTTGCTGGGACTTTTCTGTACTTCTCAGCTCTGTACAACCCATGTGGTGTATTTGCTTGTAGATGAAGGAAATGTTTACAGTAATATATGCATGGTTGTTTGGCATATTTTTATCTTTTCAGCCTTCCTGTCTGGGGGCACCTGACATCTGGGGCAAGAAAAACTGAAGAAAATGGCGTCGGTAGCAACTTTTATACCCCTGGCGCACTGACGTCAGGGAAGAGGCGACAGCAACCGACGCCGGACCAAGACTTTGGAACTTGGGCCAACTGCGGGTCGCCTGCCAGCAGGATAACCCAAGTGTAATGACTGCAACAGTGAATACACTCGAACATCTACATTTATGGTAGGTACACAACTGTACTTTTCTCTTGAATATCTGTAATTTCCCTTTTCCAGTCCCTTATTCATATCTTCCACCATTGTATTCATTATTAACACAAATAAAATACTGCTTAATGGGCAACCATGTCTCACACTCACCATTTGTATTTTTATTTTTCCTTTTACCCAACCATTAATTATGACCAACTACTACACTGTTTTCATATGCTGATTTTATTTTTATAATCTTCTTGTCTGTTGCATAAGTCTCCAAATGTACCACATTTGTTTTCTTTCAGTATTGTTAAACGCTTTATCTACATGGTCATTGTCAACCTCCCTTTTCCCATTTTTACATATGGTTGGGTATCACGTCAGCATTAGTCAATGTGACCAAATCACCTAGAACCAATGTTTATACCACCAGGTGGCTGGTTACATCCTATAATTCCAACATCTTCATTTTCTTCCTTAATATTGTATATCACTTCTTTAATATCCATAAACATTTCTTTAACCTGTCTGCGCTTTATTCCATAAAACTGTTCTATCCATACTCATTTTAATATTTATTTCAAGTCTTACCTGCATTGTTCTCATTATGATTTTATAATCCACATTCATTACTGTGAAAAGCCTCCATTTCTTTAAAATATTCCGTATTACTTTTTTTCTAAATCAGTTTTATTATCCCTTTGCACATTCTTTCATCTGTTAACTTTTCTTTCCATTCATTTCGTATTTTCACAAATGTCTTCTTCTTCTGCTGTTCTCCCACTTTCAAATAAAATTCATAATCTTGGCCAGCTGGTCTTGATACCAAATCCCCCTTAACATTATGAAGTATCCTCTCTATTTTTTCATTTATTTCTCTTCTCAACACCCCATTATCTTCCTCTGATAATGACTGCTCTTGCAGTCTATTTTCTCCTTATCTTTTGGATATAAAATTTATCTCATCTTGTTTCATCTTTTTCTGTTTTTATTACCCTTCCTTCTTTTCCATGTTGCTACGTCTTCCATTACCATATTTTCTTCTGACTAATTTCTGTAGAAAGGGTCATAATTCTTCTTTTGTACCTTGCACCAAATATTGTTTCCTCCTCAGTAAACATTGTATTCTTTTTTTATTCTGTTCTTATAATTTTCACTTTTCTTAAATAATTTCCATTATCTATCTGTGTTACTATTACACTGTACTTTCTTTTCTCCTTATTCAAATAACTTTTCTTTATTTCCATATACACTTCTTTAAATCTTATCTTTGTGTGCAGTCCCCCACTTAGCCCAGATATTGTGCATAAAACTTGTTGTGTGCTCCTTTCATAAAATGTTGATGTCTGCCTCAAAAGTTTTTATATTTATCAATTGTGATTATTTTAACTCCTTTCCCATATGTAATAACATTTTTATTAATTCCTACTCTTGCCCAAATGTCTTCATGGTCTTTTAAATTCTGTTCAACTCATTCCTTCTTTTATTTCTTCTAATGTGTCTGAGTACATAATGTAGTGAATTTCCATTCTTGAATTCATTGTTTTTTATATATATATATATATATATATATATATATATATATGTGTGTGTATATAGATCCAATTTCCTACATTCAGTGGTATTGCTATTAATACATCTCTTAACTTTCTTAATTCATTGTTGTCTTTCCATTTTGCTTCCTCTCATTACAGTTAAAATCTTCTATCATGTCTGTATCCATTTTTACTATGATATAGGATTTTATACACTTAATTAACTTTTCCCTTTATTTAATGGTTGTGTATATGCATATACTACAATAATTCTTACTGGTTTCCCTTTGTTTCTGAGATCAGTTACAGATATTCATCCTGCGTTAATGATAACATGATTTAACACTGTAATATAATCTTGTTTAAACAATGCAGCGATTCTCGAACATCTATATACCCCAAAGTTCCATGTTACCCCATAAAGCTTCAAACTGTTCTCTTTTCTCTATCCTCAAAATTCTTACATCTACTAAGCAAATTAAATCTGTCTGTATCTTACTGCATCATTGATATACTAATAATCTAGCTACCTTTTGAAATGTTAGCCCTCGAAATGCCGAATGCCAACAAGCTGAAAAAAAAGACCAATTCTTAAACATCACTCTTCTCCATCACTCTTCTCCTTTAAACTTTTTTTTATGTAGGAGGCAAGCCCCCCTGAACCCCCCGAACGTATGTATACCAACTCCGAGATGGCCATACCTTGGAGAAAAGGGAATATATACCGAGAAATGGCTGTCTTGGACCTGGTATATGCAAGTCATTTTTTTTTTAGCCATTTAGTCTCTGTTTCGAGAATTGCTGTAACAGGTCCTGACATTTTATATGGTTACCAATAATCTTCTTGCATCATTAACCAAACTATTTAGTTCAATTTAAATTATCTAATTCCTTTTTTTCTTTCCTTTAAAGTGTTTTCTTTTTAGTCTTCCTTTTTCAATTCTTCACTCTTTTCCCAGTGGAGTTTCTTCCCTTAACCTTGTTTGTGCTACCTTATACTTTCCTGTCTCATTGGTCTCATCACTTTGCAGTGCATCATTTTTATTTTGCCTTGTTAATAAAAACCTCTTTGCTATTTCTTCTCGTGTCCCTCATTTTTTTTCTTTTTTTCCATACTGAGCTCCCTTTAGCACACCTTATTACCCAGTGTGATCCACATATTAATTTTTAGTTACATTTTCATCATCTCTTTCATTTGCTTAACTTCATTTTCATGTGCTGTAACATTACATTTTTATAATACATTGAAAATGCACTTGTTGCTGACATTTGTAACATTCTGCAATACAATTTTTTGCAATATGCCTTTTTTCTCTGTAATGCAGGCATCTTGTCTTATCACTTAGCCAAATCAAATGTCCATCATGCCCACAAATGTCCGTCTTTCCCACAGTTAAAAAAAATGTCTTTGGTTGCCCTCAGTACCACAACAGTCCTCTAGCATCATCAGTATTAATGATGTTGGGGATATGCTGTCCTGTAGTTCAGGAGCATTGAATGTAGTCTGTTTTTTGAGTCTGTCAGAAAGGATTCCAGCTTAGGCAGTGGATGTTTTCAGGCTGTTACAGAATGACTGCCACCATATCAGAGCATGTCTGTGTATCAGCATAAGATGGTTAAACAATTTCTGAAAGGGTTCATAAGTGTTCATCTACCAGGGACTTGAATATAAAGGCTTATGCTTCAAACATCTACATTTCAAGCCTGCTGTCTTGGTGATCTTGACGTCCTTCACTTGGGTTGTCTTGATTATAGTTGCCATAATAAAAACTAACAATAATAACAACAACAATAACAATAATAAAACAAACTAGTAAACCATCCACTAAATGTCCCATCCCTCCAGAATCTACTCCAGCCCTATCGCACCACCAGACCACTAAGATCCAGCAACAAAAATCACTTGCAGATCACTAAAGCCAGTAACTCTGCTGGTGAAGCACTATTCTCTTGTGCCATAGCCAAATTATTGAACTCCCTCCCACCCACAATTACCTCCGTACCATCATGCATCCACTTCAAAACTTTACTAAATGCGCACCTAAAAAAATGCTGGCTATGCCCTTGCAACTCCTGCTCTAATATCACCCACCCCATCCAACCACTACCTTTCTTTCCACCCCACTAACTACCTTGATTATAGCAAGCTCAGATGCTCATAAGCCTAGTACATTCTACTGTGGGGTTGGAGGAGTGGGGTGCTTCTTATGATTGCTTCAGGAAAATGTCCTTAACAATCATTTTGGCAGCCACCCCTTAGTATTTGCTGCTTACTCTAGTAAGCTGTGTAGTTTGGCTCTTCCCTTCAGATGGACAGTTCCTTTGGCATCTTGGTGCTTCATGATTTATTCTTCTGCCTCATGTTAAGGGCCTTTCCATTTCTTACCTTGTGCTTTTCATATTTAGGTGTAGCACTTTAGATTTTGCTCCAGCAGTCAGCCTAATGTACAGGACCATCAAGAGTGGGATGTAATGGATACATGTGTGCTTACTATGTTTATTTTCTTTATTTATGTATTATTCATTCATTTTACATTTTGTTGACTGGGTTAGCCAGCTGGGCAGTACGTATTTTCAGAGGGGACCCAGGGAATACCAAAAGAGAATTCTTCTTCTTCTTCTTTCGGCGTTGCCACAGCGGATCATCTGTCCGCTCATGATTGGCAGTGGAGTTTTACAGTGTCGAGTTGCCAGCCCGGCAACCAACCTTTCATGGAAGGCACACACACACACGCACACACTCACACCTAGGGCCAATTTAGAGTGTCCAATCCACCTACTGCATGTCTTTGGGATGTGGGAGAAAACCGGAGCACCCGAAGGAAACCCGTGCAACCACAGGGAGGACATGCAGACTCCACACAGAAGGCACCTCAGCCGAGAGTCGAACCGGAGAACTTCTTGCTGTGAGGTGGCAATGCTAACCACTGCACCACCACGGCCGCCCGGAATACTAAAAGAGAATTAAAACACAATAAAAAAATAAGTAAATAACATTCATACATGTACAAGTAAGAGGTGACAATAATACACATATGTACAGTAAATGTACAGTTAAATAAAGCAATTGGAATACCGTTTACTAATGCTTAAGTAATAATAAACATAGTCAAGGCATGATACTTGGTAAAGTTGGGAAGAGAGGAGAGCAGATGCACTGATCTATAAATTTGTATATGAAGTGAGTCGAGTAAGTGTGTTGAATTAGTTTAATAATTATTAATTAATATTAATTTATAATTAGGTAGTTCCACATGTTGAAGAAGGACCTGTTGGTACTTCTTGAATGCCATGAAATTATCTATCTAGTGAAGCTCCTGAGGTGACCAGTTCAATGCGCTCGGTAGGAACTATACTGTAGTCAGGTCTCCTGTCTTTGAGTATGTTTTTCTAATGACCAGTAATTTTTTAGCAAACAGTCTCCGTGGACACTGTATCTTATAGAAGTGGAGGAGAGAGGATAATGATGGACATTTGCAGCCGTATAAAATCGTATGGACAGGTGAGAGGTAGATGTAGTTTTAATTTGTTAGAGAAAGGCATCCATGCAAGTTCATTTAGTATAAAGCATGCACAAACGTTTCTCAGAGGCTGGGCATCAAATCTGTTTGTTTTGTAATAAATTGATTCTGATTTATTTTTGACAGTTTTGTTGAGATTGCCCCTAGTTGATATGTCACAGAAAGGCTTTGGCAGAAGTGTAGTAGCTAAGGTCTTATCTATGAATTGTAACAGACAATAATGCAGTAAAGGCCTCAGTGATTTTTATGAATATCCTGTATTATGTAGTTAGCATGCTCTGTGAAAGTGAGGCTGTCATCAATGATTTCTTCTAAATATTTGTGACCTGTTTCAGTGAGGATATTGTTTACAGGGATGGAAGTGCATGTAATTGTACTGTCTTAGAGCCAAAGATTAGTTTTCTTTTCATGTTTAATCTTTCATTGTTGTAGCCAAGTCAGTAGTGCATTGAGTTCTGGATTTGAAAGGTAAGCTGGGGTACAGTAGGAATGCTTGAAATGATGGTGGAGTCCTCAGCATATTGAATTGGTTTGAGGCCATTGATATGTTGATGCATATAGTTTGAAAAGATTGTAAATAGCAGCATACCCCAATATGCTTCTCTGGGGTACATATGTGAATGTTTGGGTTTAAGTGAATATGGTATGATGATCATCATTTTCACTGCTGCATTAGCCTTTAGATTATATCAGTTGTATCCTGCCCAGGATACAACTGGCATGCTTCATAAAGCTCTGGCTGTCTCCCACACCTTCACTCTGACTGCTGATTGGACAGCCCTGTGGAGAAAAATCAGTAGTTAAGAGTGAAGGTTTCTTCAGTACTTTTCTTGCCTTAAGAAGAAGCAGCTCTTGGGTTTCATAGGAACAGCGATCAGTTTCAGGCTTCATTGCTGGCAGATAAGTCCACTTTAAGGATTCCTTCCACATAGAATTTATCCCCCTTTAAGAAACCCAAGATTCTTTAAGAATATAGGAGGTTTCCTGTCGAGGACCTCTGTTTTATGTCTGGGTACTATTTTTGTAAAGAAATGTGCTGCTTGTATAAACATTTTGAGTATTTCTTAAAGTGTAGAGCCAGGAAGTGTTTTAAATGAGCAGGGGAGATTTTGGTATGCGTTAGTAGTAGTTTGCGCTTTGCTATAACTTAGCTGTCATATTTTCTGTCAGTGTGCTTTTTATTTTCTAGACTTGGACTGTAATGCGCATTACTAGGGGAATGTGTAGGAATGTAAGGGTGTGTGTGCTGCTAGTTAATACTTTTTGACAAGTTAACTTCTGACTGACTCATTTCAGCAATGCTTTCTGCTTTTGACTGCTCCTCCTCGGTTACAGCATGGATACTTACTGTGCTTCTGTTGGTCCTTCTCGTACTGTACCTAGAACAAAAAAAAAAACTTACCTAAGAACCCTGTCTGAAACCACAGACTTGGTCAACAGTTCAGCCAGTGGTGGGTGAAACTGTAGCGCCCATTTGTCATTCCTGAGACCATTCACTTGCTTCTAAGGCTTTCTGTGGTGTAGTCCTTTCAGCCACCATGAACAAGGAGTCTGACACATCCTCTTCAGCTCTCCCATTGTCTAATATGGGTATGGTAGAACCATCTTCTCTAGGTTTTGAATACATACATTCTGGTAAATGTTGCGCTGTGCAACAGGGGAAAAAAGTACCATAGACAGGGCAGAAGCACCTTCTCTGGGCATTCTTCAGCCAAAGTTTTTCCTGCAATGGAAAAAAAAAAGGTTAAATGTTAATCTGAAGATGTGGTGTCTGTTAGAAAAAATGGTTTTCTTACTTTAGCCAGGCAGTTATTACAGGCTGTTAATACTGGTGCTTTGAAATCCTTACCTTAGAGTTGTGTCAGTAAAGAAATTTCTGAAGAAATTCTGTCAAGAGGATTCTGAAGTAGATACAGTCAGGGCTTCTCCTCTAGATTCTTAAGCGCAATACTCTGATTCTGAGGAAACTTGGTCCTCTCCACCTCCTTTGAAGGAATTTTCTTTTTCTCAGACAATAACCAGAATGATTGAGGTGTTTTTTTGGGAACAGGTGGACAATAGCACTAAAATTGAGGAGATATTATGATATGTTACAACTGGATATACTTCATTCCACCCCCATTCCTCCTATTTTGCCAGCCTTGGAGGATGTGTTTAATGCTGCCTATAATAATCCTTGTTCTAAGCCTTTAGTTCTCAAAAGACAGGTAGACTTTATAAAAAGAGCTTCAAAATAATAAATATTTGTTCTCTAACCTTAGGTCTGACCTTGCTTCAATTTCTACACCTTCACCAGCTGGGAATAAATCAATGGTTTCCACCAAAACTTCCCCTGTGGATAAGTACTGGTCAAATTTGGTAAGAGAGTAGTTTCTTGTTCCACTTTGGAGTACAGAATTCTTAGCAGTCAGGCATACTTGGAATTTTATTCTGTTTTATGCAGACATTTTGAGGGAATTAATCTGCCACACTGCCTTCAGAAGGTATCTCCTATCTGGATTCCATTGTTTCTAATCTTAAGTATCGATAAACGTGTTGAAGAGTGCATATGATTGTGTGGATAATGTGTCTAGGGTCACAGCTACTGTTAATGTATTTAGGAGATATTGATGGATATTTTACCAAAAGTTTGCTGAAGTAAAGTATTAGTATTCATCATTGGATAAGGAGGTTTTGTTTGGGCCATCTGCCAAGGTCCACAAGCAATTTGATGAAAGAGGGAAAGTGACACCAAAAGATTCTAAGATTTTTCAAGCCACCCTTTATAAATCTCCTAAATCTTCTTTTCCTTTTAAACAGAACAATTAATCCCTGCCCTCTCATACCAAACAGGAAGCAAAAAGAAGATGGCAGGATGGGATCTTTTCCATAACATTGCTGAATGTCTATACCTGCATCCCATTCCCCTCCCCTGTCTCTCCATATCTGTCCCTGAAACTGGCTCTTTACATTTCTCTTTGGAAACTGGTTTTGTTGGACTCTAGGGTGTTAAACGTGGTGCAGGAGTTTTACAGCTTTGCACTGGATACAAAAACCTCCTTTCAGAAGAATTGCTCCCCACCATCTGAACCAAACAGAATTTTTTCTTCAGATTTTTAAATACTTTTTCACACTAGGAGTCCTAGAGCCACTGCCTTTCGATCAAATGAGCAAAGGCCTGTTTTCCAGAATGTCTCTGGTACCAAAGAAAGAACTTTTCAGAGACCAGTTCTAGGCCTGAGCTTTCTCACTCTGTTTATAAAAAATACCAAGATTCAAGTAGTTGATCATTCAGAGTCTGTTACCTGTCATCCCTTTTGGAGTTTTATTAATGTAAAACATTGGATCTAAAAAGTGCATATCATCACATTCCCATAGCTGCAAGCTTCAGGAATTGTCAGATTATCTTTGTCTGGGTCATATTTTCAGGTCTTTGCATTACAGTCTGGGTTATTTACAGCTCCCAGGGTGTTTAAAAAAGTTTCTAGCCAATAGTGCCATCAGGGATTATGTACCATTGGTACTGAAATATTTATGTGTAAGTTACTATCTTCTGTCTTCTCTTATTCATCTGTCAGCATGCATCTTTCAGCCATTTCAGCAAGTCTGTCCCCAGGTCCTCTTTTTTTTTCTTCTGTATTTAGTCATACAGATTATGAAGTGAGTTTTACACATTTGACTTCATCATAAATAGGTTGTTCCTGCTTGGGATCTTAACTTTGAGCTGGAAAAGTTAACTGTGTCTCCATCTGAACCTGTCCATCAGGCAAATTTAAGGCTCTTTGCTTGAAAATATGTCCTTCTCATTGTTCTGACATCTGCAGCAAGAGTATCTGAGTTGCACGTGCTCATGGTGAGTGAGCCCTATCGGATTTTCTACAGGAATCGGGTCTCTTGAAAAATAAATCCTTTTTTCATGTTCAGAGTGGGTTTAGAGTTTACTTTGAATCAACCATCAATTCCCCAGTCTTCTATCCAGATCTTGAGAAGCAGGGAGAAAACATTCTTCATACTTTGTTTGGAGTAGGCATCTGAGGCACTATCTTTTATTATTTTTATGTTTTTTTCTTATATTGAATACTATCTTGACAGAACTACGTCCTTTAGAAAAGCAAAACAGCTGTTTATTTCTTATGATGGAATAAGGACAAACCCATGTCATAACAGACTGTATTCAGGTGGTTGTCCTCTGATATTTTTTGTTATACCCACCATGGTAAATATATTCCATGCAGTATCAAGCCATGTTCTGGAACAGTTTTGGCTTCTTCAGTGCCATACTGGAAAGAGGTAGGCTCTAGAAGCACTCTGGAGGCAGCTACATGGTCCTTTAGACATACTTTTACTAAACATTACAAGCTGGATTCCTTCTCCACATCCAAGAATGGCTTTGCTAGGACCATTCTCCAGTGGCTCCTGGAGCCACATGTTCCTCCTCCCAGGTTGGATAGGCTTTAGTAATCAGCCCATATAGCCAAAAGGCTACTGCAACAGTGAGAATGATGAATATGGCACAGTTGTATAAGTTGCACTTACCCATGACAGTAAGCCCCCCTTTTTGTGTATAGTTAAAATAATGTGTTTTTCTACTGGTATTTTTTTTTTTTGCATGGGTTTCAGTATGAGTATGCTCCTTCTCTCTTTATGGACAAGAAATTCCTGAAGAAATCTTTACTCTTGACTTCTAATTTCCATCAGCAGTCAGGGTGAAGGTGTGGGTGGAAGCCAGAGCTTTGTGAAGCTGGCTGGTTGTTGTGTCCTGGATAGGGTACACCCCATGTAGCCTAAAGACTACTGCAACAGTGAGGATTTTGAACATCTACTGTTATTGGGTAAGTGCGGTTTATACAGCTCTACTTTCCAGCACACTGTGTCTTGTGCAAGTAACTTACAAACCAGTCGGTTACTGTTGTGCTGTATCCTACAGAATGAACCCTGAGAAGGAGAATGTCATGACTAGCCACATCAAAAGCTATAGAAATGTCTATGTGTTAGGTTGCTGCAATACCACCTTTGTCATATTCTGGCACTTTGTAATCATATAGGTCTACTAATGCAGTTTGAGTGCTATGATCAGGTCTTCAGCTGTGTTGAGAGTTGCATATCATTTTCAGTAAGGTGATTTAGTCGCTGGGAATGAACAATGTCTTTGATAAAAGATGGAGAATGAAAATGGGTCTATAGTTTTCATTATAATTGTCACTTCCTTTAAATAGGGGTAATTTTGGATTATTTCCAAATGGAGGAGAAATATCCTTCATTTAGGCTCCTGTTTATAAGGATAGTTAGGGAACAGACAAAATTATTTGGTATGTGTGATAGGAAAGGAAGTGGTAGTGTATTCAGAGATGTCGATCTGCATGGTTTCATTTTCTTGAGATGTTTTGTAAAGGCTGCAATAGTAAACATGTTTAAATGTGAAGGGTAGGAAAGGTGAGTGTGATTGTTGATTAGATGTGTTTGGATGTGGTTATTTTTATTAGTATATCTGTCAGTAACATATTTACAAATGACTGGCAGATGTGTCTGCTATGATTGGGTCATTTGGTTAATTAAGTTTATTAGTTTCAACAGTGCTTGTTTCCTATTAGATTTTTTAACAGTATTCTAGAAAGTGGATGGATTTGTTGCATTTCTGTTCTGTAGTGTGAGAGATGTAGTATTTCTTTTTCCTTTGTCGTATTTGTTGCTGACAAGTGCTGTTCGGTTCTTTATATTTGATAAGAACCTTTTTAAGTTCCCTGTGAGATTATAATGTTCCCAGACAGTTGTACTGTTTCATCAAGTTTTTGCTTTTCTAGACAACATATACAGGATTGTGATCACTTAGGTCATTTGGTAAAATGACATTGGTTATGAAGTTAGTGAGATATTGTAAGAATTCAGCTGAAAGTGTGTTGTGTTTTGCTTTAACATGTATTCTAGCTGGATGGTTGATTAGCTTAGGAAACTCCAAAGCCTTGATGGAGAAGTCAGGCTTAGTTGCAGTTTGGTGTGACCACTGTAAAAGTTCTCTAAAAGATCACGTTAAGTGGTGCATTTACATTGGATGACAATCAAAAGTTAGTGGCAAAGCTCTAGCTGCTGTGTTGTGGGGACAGTATATGCAACCTATATATAGGTTTTTGTTACATGTACTGGTTATTGGTATTGACAGTATTTCAGCCCCCTTAATGTTATGGTTATTTATTATGCATGCAAGCAGCAAGTGACTTCCTTACCACTAAGTAATACACTACTTGATGTTTTATTGGCTAGGTCATGTCTAATTACCTGATAAGGGGTGTCAAGCTCAGAGTCTGTGATAAGTGGTTTAAGCCAAGTTTTTGTAATTGCCAGTATCATCTGATCTCCAAGAGGACCCTTTGCAGTGATTACTGTTTATCCCACCCCTTTTCCCCATTATAGCTTTGCAGGTCATCTTTGTTCTCAAGCAGAGAGTACAGCTTATAATTTTATACTTATGTTGATTTCATTCAGTGTTTATGGTTCCATCATATTGGGTGGTGATCATTAATTAAAAGTCCTGCATCTGGTGTGTTTCATTGTACCACTAGAAGTACACCCTGATGCATGCATCCCAAGGTTGTGAGATACAGGTCAAGAAAAGAACTATCCACTAAGTGGGTTTCCTGCAAAGAAAACCTGTCAATCAAGTTGCTGTAGAAAGCATAATCCTGTTACTTTACTAAAAGCCAGCTCCTTGAGAAGTAGTTTCTTAAAAGTGATGCAGTCAGTTTAGTGGTCCAGTAGACAGTTGCATCTTGTTGATTTTGGATTATCCTGTAGAAAAAGTACCACTCAAAGGCCAAGCCATCTCTTCAGAGCTTTGAGGACAGGCTTTGTTGCACCTCATTGTGCAACATGGCCAATGGTTCTTCTCCTACCTCTTCCTGGCTTTGAAGGAGGTATAAGGCTTCTGTCCTTTTCTGGGCCTCAGCAACCTCATCAGCTGCATCTGAGACATCCATTTCTGGATGGTGGTTCTGCAAAGGATTCATGGTCCTGTATTCAGAAGGTGCCTGGATGGTGTCATTAGACAAAATGTATACCTTTTGTTATATCATTGCCTGGGGTCTGTACAATAGATTCTTTTGATTTACTGTAGATGAATATTTTCAACAAATTGTTCTGCTGTTTGGTCAGTCTTCTGCACCGTGTGTGTGCTTCATAGTGCTAGCTGTCATGGCAGAAGTCTTGCAGGAGAAGGAACACTATGTGATGTTCTTCGTGTTTCACTGTTGCAGTCATTACATTTGGGTAATCTGCTGGCAGGTTGCCCTCAGTCGGCCTGAATTCCAAAGTCTTGGGTCCTGCGTCGGTTGCTGTCTTCTCTTCCATGACGTCAGGTTGTCAGGGGTATAAAACATGCAGCCGACGCCATTTTCTTTAGTCTTTCTTGCCGTGCGGTGCCCGAAGCAGAAGCTTTTCGCAAGTGCCGGTTGGCCGACTACTGAAATATTCGCGTTTGAGTTTCAGAACCAAAGTCTTCAATAAAGCTAAGTACCCCGTTGGGGAAACTTTTTACCGATGTCAGAAAAAGTTAATAATTGTATTACTTGTGGGAAGCAAATACCTCATAAGGATTTCCATTTATACTGTATTCCTTGCCTAGGCCCTGATCACAATGTGCCTGGCTGTCGGTTTTGTGCTAGATTTAACCAACTCACTATTAAGCGTCGGTATATTTTTGCATCTAAGTATTTTGGAAACAGATTTAACTACCCAGAGATGTCATCGGATAGCAATCCGACTACCGGAGTACATAAAAAATGCAAAGAAAAGGACAGAGAAAGGCAGTCGAGATCCAAAACCGACGAAGCTTCTCCTAAGCCAGTCGCCGGTTCGCCGGTACTCAGTGAGGTGCTTTCGCAGCCCCTGATACCCACTACCTTAGAGTCGCAGGCCTCTACCGACACCCATGTGGAGTCCGGCATGCAGCAAGATACTCAAGGTATTGGACCGATGGATGCATCTCCCTCGGATGAGTCCAGAGCCGCTGAAGCAGGCACCAGCTTCTGAAGTTGTATTCAGACCTCAACATTTTTATATCAAACTGATGAAAGCTGCAAAACCAAAGGCAAAGACGCATTTTAAAACTAAAAAAACGATGCCTGAGCCACGTGCACAGGCCTCTATGCCTAAAAAACAGATGATCAAAATGGCTGAAGACCTTATTACCTTGATCAGGGGTACCCATCCTCCTCCTCCAGATAAGCGGCCTAGGCAAGACACTGACTATGAATCTTCAGATCAGGTTTCTATTTCTTCTGATTCCTCTTCTGATCAGGAATGATCTTTACCTCCCTATGAGGATTCTGATGCTGAGGAGTCCATTCCATCTGCATCTCCTCCTGAGGATTATTCATTTGGAGAAACCTTGCATACTTTGAGGGAGCATTTTCACTGGGAGAGTCAAGATTTCTCAGAATCAAAAAAGAGGCTCAGGGATTTCCTCCTTCTCCCTCAGCACAATCCTTTAGCCATTCCCCCTGTGTTAGACATTGTGGATGATGTTTTTTCGGAGTCCAGCCTGACCCCTGACTCTTTACCTCCAGCTCCCAGTAAGCCTAACAGGTATTACAGGGTCCCTGATTCTCATAAATTTTTATTTAGAAACCCTGCTGCTGATCCTGAAACTATTTCACAGGGTCCAAAGGGAGTTAAGGCCTCAACAGCAAAAAAACCCTATCCCCTCCGCCAGAGATTCAAGGGCGCCGGACAGATGGGGGAAAAAGGTTTATCCATCTGCAACCGTGGCAATCAGGGCTTTAAACTGTCAATTTCATATGCTTAAGTACCAGCAACATGTTATGGGATTGCTGAAACAGAAAATTATGTTGATTTCAGAATGTGCAGAAAATAAGGAATTGCAGGAATTATTGCATGCAGCTGAACAAGTTGGAAAGCATACTTTGCAATGTGGTTTTGACTCTTTAGAGGCCTCCTGCAGAGCTGCAGTTACTGGATCTGTGATTAGGAGGCATGCCTGGTTAAAGGAACAAAATGTGTCTGATCATGTTAAAGCTAAATTGCTAGATGCACCTTTACAGCATGATTCTCTATTTGGTATTAAGGCAGAAGAGGTTTTAAAGAAAATGGAATGGAAAGCTAAGTCTATGCAAACTGTTAAAGATTTCTTACAAGTGCAGCCACCTAGATTCAGTAGATACTGGCCTACAAAGAATTGGTCCTTTCCTGTGTCAGACAAAGCTCAAAGGGGCAAATCCAGGTACCAGGCTCAAGACTCATACAGGTCAAAGCAATGGGGCGCATCCACCTCCAAATCTGGAGGTGATAAAGCGCAAACCTACAGAAAGCAATCCCAATGACTTCCCGCTGCCTACACCAAGCACTTATCTTTTGGCATCACCCTTAGGGGGAAAATTAGCACTTTTTGCTCAAAATTGGCAGTTAATAACCCAGGACAAGTGGGTACTGAACTTCGTATCACAGGGATACAGATTCCGTTTCCACACTCTGCCAGTGACAGATGGTTGGCCAGATCCGCCAAAAAAACAATGGGCAGGGGCTCAGAAACAGGTTACGTCCCTCATGGATATGGGGGCCATTCAGACAGTACCAGAACAGGAAAAGGACAAGGTTTTTACTCAAGACTGTTCTTGGTACCCAGAAAGGACAAGGCCTGGCGGCCAATACTGGATTTATCGATTTTGAACACATACCTGGACATTCCACAATTCAAAATGCTCACTTTGCAACAGCTTCTGCCTATGCTGGGCAAGAATGCTGGGCTGGTGACTCTAGACTTAAGAGGCATACCTGCATGTCCCAATAAGACAGTCGTGCAGAAGATACCTCAGATTCAAGGCTGGCTTAATGCATTACCAATTCTCTGCACTGCCCTTTGGCTTATCTACTGTGCCCAGGGTCTTTACAAAGTGCCTGGCACCAGTAATTGCATTTTGCAGACAAAGTAGTATTCAAATATATCCTTACTTGGATGACTGTTTCATTCAAGCAGAGAACAAGGGCACTCTTCTACGACACCAGGCGTTTGTGAAAAGGGTTCTAGCATGCCTAGAGTACACAATAAATGAAAAGAATTCACACCTGGTACCCTCTCAAAAGATAACATTCCTGGGTGCAAGCTTGCATACAACTACCCTGATGGCTTACCTCACGCCAGACGAACAAAGGCAACTGACTACTTACTTCAAACTGATGGCAACAAAAACCCAGTCTTCTGCAAGACAAATTATGCAAGCTCTGGGCTTCATGGCATCCTGCATCCTACTAATTCCATATGTAAGACTACATATGAGAAAACTTCAATGGTACCTAAAAAGTTTTTGGAGTCAACATTCACACAGCCTGGAAACATTGATTCCTCTCATCCCCTGCCTGCAACAGGAGTTTCTATGGTGGCCAAAGGCCTGTCACCAAAACATGGGATGGCCCTTCACTCTACCCCCTGCCAGCCAAACCTTAACAACAGACGCATCAGATTATGCCCAGGGGAACCACATGGCAGGAAGATGCATTCAGGACATATGGGCACCAACTCAAATGCATCTACATATCAACCAGAAAGAGATGCTAGCTGTTCAAAATGCCCTAACAGCCTTCAAGAACTTACTTCATCCAGGGCAACTACTGATAAAGACGGACAACACCACAGTCATGTGGTATATAAACAAGCAAGGGGGCACACACTCATACCCCCTTTTTCAGATTAGCCATGGCACTGTGGGACACAGCTTTGACCTACCAAATAAACCTTCAAGCTCAATTCCTGCCAGGAAAACAGAACACTCTGGCAGACAACTTAAGCAGAAACTTTATGGATCCTCACGAATGGAAACTAAATCCACAAGTATTCAGCATGATAACAGAGAAATGGGAGAGCCCAGACATAGATCTATTTGCCTCTCCTCAAAATTATCAATTGAAAAGATTCTGCACAAGGACTTTCCACAGACAAGCATGGAAAGTGGACGCCCTATCCTTCAGTTGGAAAAACCTGCCAGTTTACGCCTTTCCTCCTCTGCCTCTTCTACCCAAGGTCCTCCTAAAAGTCAGACAAGAGAAGCCAAATATGATATTGATTGCCCCGGACTGGCCCCACCAATACTGGTACCCAATCCTAAGGAACTTGTCTCAATACCCAGCTTGGACCTCAAAGACCACAACTACTGTCCCAGCAAAACAATTAGATCCTGCACAATCAACTACAGACTCTGAACCTGGCAGCATGGCTAATCATGTAAACATACGAACGACACCTCTCAGTAAAGCTGTGATGGATGTCATTTTGAAAGCCAGAAGGCCTAGTACTAGAAAATCTTATGCTGACAAATGGAAGAGATTCTGTGCTTGGAATCAAGCACAAGGAAATGATACAGCAGAACCACATATTCCTCAGATATTACAATACTTAACTGTGATGCTTGACAAAGGCCAATCTTTCTCATTAATTAAAATCCATGCCTCTGCCATTTCGGCTCATTACAATACAGAGCCACTAATCTTTTCTCATCCTTTACTAAAGCAATATCTTAGAGGAGCCAAAAACCTAAGGCCTCCTAGAAGATCACCATTACCTGCATGGGACCTCAATTATGTGCTGGAAAAGCTCACCCTGCCTCCATTTGAACCAGCCGCTACCGCTGATATAAAGTTCTTATCATGGAAGACAGCTCTGCTGCTAGCAATTACTTCAGCAAGAAGAGTTTCAGAGCTACAGGCCCTCATGGCTGTAGAACCTTTTATCATATTTTTCCCAGATAGGGTGCCTCTGAGGACAAATCCTTTTTTATGCCTAAGGTGGTTTCCAGTGTGGCTCTTAATCAAACAGTTCATCTGGCAACCTTTTATCTAAATCCGCAGAGCAAAGGGGAGAGAATTCTGCATTCCTTGGATGTACACAGACGGCTAAGATTCTACTTGAGCAGGACAAAAGCTCTAAGAAAAACTGAGCAATTACTAGTGTCATATGCTGCAGGATCAGAATGAAAGGCTATCTCAAAGCAGACAATTTCAAAGTGGATAAGCCACTGCATCCATTTCTGCTACTTACACCATGGTAAACCTGTGCCCAAGGGCATTAGGTCTCATTCCACCAGAGCTGCAGCTACTTCGGCAGCCTTTCTCAGAGGAGTACCAACCAAAGACATTCTAGAGGCTGCTACTTGGAGTTCTGTTCACACCTTTACAAAGCATTACCATTTGCCTCTCTTTAAAGTCAAGGGCAGGCTTTGCCACTGCAGTGCTGCAGGGCCTTATAGCCGCACCTAATGCTGTTTAGCTCCAGCCTCCCAACCATAGCTTTGGGATTCTACCCAAATGTAATGACTGCAACAGTGAAACACGAAGAACATAGTACAGTTGTGTATACTTACCATAAATGTAGATGTTCGAGTGTATTCACTGTTGCAGTCTAGGTTACCCTCCCGCCATCCCCCTGTCATTCTACAGTTTATCTTTCCTTCTCTATCTTCTACAACCTATGTGGTGTATTTGCTTGCAGATGAAGGTAAAGTTTATATTGATGCATGTATATAGATATGTATATAGATATGTATATAGATATATATATATATATATATATATATATATATATATATATATATATATATATCTATATAAAATATTGCTACCTTTTTGGGGGCACCTGACATCAGGGGCAAAAAATAAAGAAAATGGCATTGGCTGCATGTTTTATACCCCTGACGACCTGTCGTCATGGAAGAGAAGACAGCAACCGACACAGGACCCAAGACTTTGGAATTCAGGCCGACTGAGGGCAACCTGCCAGCAGATTATCCAAATGTAATGACTGCAACAGTGAATACACTCGAACATCTACATTTATGGTAAGTGTACACAACTGTACTTTTCTTAACTTGAAGGACTGGCATCTGGTAGCATTTTGAAGGACTCCCACACAGCATCCTTGGAGTGTATGGTTTGGGGTGGGGGTGGGGGGGTGGAGGTGACAGTAAACCGATACAATAGTTTTACCTGATTCCATCTCCGAGGACTGCCTTCCTTAGGAAAGAACCGGACACTAAATTGTTGGATGTTTCTGTCCATGTAGAGATCCCAGGAAGATCATGGTTTTGGCAGCCAGCATGAAGATAACAGTAGAAAGTCCAGATTCAGACCTTCTGCATTTTCTGTGCCACCGGCTACTGTTCATCTTCACTGTGCCTTCTACAGTGCTCTATGAGGTCTCAGTGGTTGCAGAATTGCAATCTGCTCCAGTCTTTATCTTGAAGTTACGTCCCCGTCAGAAGGACATGAGGTGATGTTCAGTTCCCATCAGTTTGCCTTTCTTGCAGACTAAAATATTGCCACTTCTGGCAGATGTGGTGAAGAGCTTATCTTGGCTTTTCTGTGGTTTAAGGGAAATGGTCTCATTAGAGGACCACATCAGCCACATGCAGGAACGTGCAGTTGTTTGGCCCCAAAGACTGTGGAAAGAACGTTCATTTTGGACCCTCTGTGGATCTGATCTGACAAACACTTCATTGTGTGGTATTTCAAGCAAGAGGCATGCAGTTGTATCTCTGTTAGAAAGGTGAACTGTGTGGCAGTATATCAAAGAAAAAGGTATCGCCCTCTCAGCAGTTCACATCTCTAGTTAAGTGAATGTGCTGGTGTGTTCTCTGAGCTGTTGCTAGTCTTCTTCTGAAAAGGAAGATTTGGGATTCCAATTGTGTTCAAATTTCTCAGAATGGAGTGGCATAGAAATCCATTTCCCACATGGAAAAATATAGATGTTATGTTGTCCCATCTCACCTTCGTTCTTGCTGGTTGGGTTTGGAGCCGATCCTCGGCTCCAACTCGGCTGATTTACTATAGCTCGAGAGCTTTTACTGGCTCGAGGCTACCCCTTATCCCAACATACCTAGCGGCAGCTACCCAGTTCTCATTTGCCGCTTGCAGCGTCGAGATTGCTACTACTGGCTCAGGCTAAATACTTTGTGCTTTTTTCTATTTATCGCTATTTTGTCTAATTTTTTTTGTAGTTATATTGACTCATTAGAGTGTGTACTACCTCCCATTAGTCTAATGACCCTTTTCTCTGCTTGTTGTAGTGCTTTTGGCCATTGTTTTTTCTCCTCAGGCCTTCCCCTAAAACCTGTTTAAATTAGAGGGATCTTCCCTTTTCCTCACTTTTTTCTGGGATTGCCGTTTAAGTTAGAGGCTGTCCCATTGGGGGAGTCGCCATTTAAGTTAGTGCCTCTCCCCCTTTAAAAAATATATATATATATATATATATATATATATATATATATATATGTGTGTGTGTGTGTATATATATATATATATATATATATATATATATATATATATATATATATATATATATATATAAATAAAATAAAGTAACGTTCTTCCTTTTTTGTTGTTGGGCTACCTGTTACAGCCTAGTTGCAGTTACTTGCTGTGTACTGTTAGTTGATAGCTTTCTGCTGTTTTCTGGTACTGTGAACATTTCCTTGACTAGTGTTTACCATGTCTAAAGAGTTGATTGGTTTAAAAAATGTGACTCGTGTTGCCAAAAAATGTCCCTTACAAACGGGCACACGAGTTGCGTTTATTGTTTAGGGGCTGTTCACCTGCAGGACTCTTGCTCAGTCTGTCATGCTTTCAGTTCCAGAGTCCTGCAGGAGAGAAAAAATAAGCTTATTTTACGTGGCCTCCTGAAGAACCCCCAAGATTCTTCGTCTCCATGTCCTCAGCCAGCCAACGTGTCCGAGAAACACTTCAAGCCTTTGCTTCCGAGTTCCGACAAAAATCACTGAGAAGAATTTGGCTCTGTTGGCTCACAGCATTGGCTCCAACAAAGCTAAGCCACCGGTAGCTCCATCTGTGTCCTCAGAGCCAGTCCGGACCCATAAGAGATCAAGGTCTCCTTCTTTGGAGCTGGTACACTCTGCTCCACAATCTCCTCTGCTGCAACCTGGAGTGTGCAGTCACCACTCCTCTTTACACTCCTCTCAGTCCTACAGACTTTCGGATCGTGGCATGGAGACAGTGGTCAACAGGCTCCTCAAGTCACAGGCACTTGCTAAATTACTTTTGAGCGCAGCCCATAAGGGATTGGCTCCTTCGGCCCTCCCAGCTTCTCCATTGATTCCTCCTCCGACTCTCTTGAGCTCAGAGCTAGAGTGCATGCAGGTCGTGGTTGTGGAACTGTCGGCTCCGGTGTCTTCTCCCTCATCGGTTCTGACGATCGCTCCAATCGTCTCGATGTCTCAGTCCATTGAGGGATCTGGGCGCCAAAGCTCTCTCTCTGGCTCTGAGGGGGGAAGTCTAATCGAACCCTTGTCCGACCCCGCTTTCCCTCTCAGAGCTTCGGTGCAGGTGAGCTTGGCTCTTACATTGGCCTTGAAGCCGTCGCTTCCAGTTCGAAGGAGATCTCTGGGCTCTTCGGAGCTGGCGGTTCCTTCGACTTGGGACCGTGGTACCTCCGAGGTGATGAGCGTATTGTCTCCTGAGACTGCTCCACCCTCGGCTCCATTGGCTCCTTCTCCCTTGGTGCCTATGCTTGCCTTTGTCCCTCCTCCTGCCTCCAAGCGTAGGGAACCTGTGCCCCAGGATGCCTCACTGGGTGACCCCACCTCTTCCGAAACCTCCCCCAAACATTCGGAGGAGGTCCCTCAGAAGAAGAAATATAAGAGGAAGCATCTAGACTCCCCTGAGTCTATCAGTTCGGATACAGACTTGGATGAATCGGAAGGGTCCCCACACTCCCCCCTCTGAGGATTTATTTTTTTCAGACATCTTAGAAATTCTTTGAGGAGTGGCTGGAAGTCCCTAGCCCCTTCTGAGGACGAGTCTGTCTACCTGGATGCGTTTGGTTCCTGACGCTCCACCTCTTGGGTGTCTCCGCCTTTTGACCCTGTTTTGTCTGTAGTGAGTCAAAAGGCATGGGGCACTCCAGAGACCATGGAACCAGTTCTGAGGAGACCGAACAAATTTATTACTGCTCCAGAGGATAAGTCTTTCCTGTCCAAAGGGGTCCCTGTTGATGCCATGGTGGTGGCAGCAGCCACTAAGAAGGATCTTGCGAAAGCTTCTTCATCTGTCCATCTGCCGAACAAAGAGTCTCATATGATGGACAGGTATGGGAAGCATATGTTTTCTTCAGTGACCTTTACTCTCAGGTCGCTGAATTACTTCTCATTTCACACAAATTCACAGGGATCTCGTGAAGGAGCTAGGAGAGACCCTGCAAGATCCTACAGCTGAGGGAGTAGCGAATAGGGCAGCTTCCCAGCTTGCAACCTTGACCTCCGTGGTTAACTCCTCCATGAGGCTCATTTCTTATGGGGTAGATGGAGCAGGTAGGGCAGCAGGTACTGGAGTAGCTTTGCGGAGACACTCCTGGATGTGCTTTTTCAATTTGCGGAACTTTTTAAGTCTTCATTTACCAACACCCCCTTCGATGTTTTGTCCTTGTTCGGGCTGCAGGTAAAAGAGACTCTCACCAGGTGTGAACAGGATGGCAAGACTCTCTCTGCCATAGGAGTCCATTTTTCCACTGAATCTAGACCCTATCCTAAGGGTCAGAAGAGTGGGAAAATGTGGTTCCGAAAATCCCAGGGATCTTCGCCTGACACGTGGAGATTTTTCCCCCAGGGGTAGAGGGGGAAACAACAATGGAAGATTTTGCCCTCACAGCAAAGGGGGTCCACAACAGCACGGCGACAGATACTTTCTATGCTAGGCCCTTCCAGCACTCCTGAAGGGAGGCCTGGCTGTCCACCTCTGGAGGCAGTCGGGGGCAGACTATCACTGTATCCATCAGCCTGGCAATCTATCACAAGAGAAACATGGGTACTGTCGATAATATCCAGGGGTTACAATTCCCTTTTCTCAGTCCCCTTCCTTCAAAAGACAAATGTTCTATCCCATATGTTCCACCCAGTCTTTGGGATCATGCAATCCTAGAGGTTCAAAGAGTGCTAGAAAAAAGAGGCATCCAGGAAGTCCCCCACAGACCTAATTGGATCCAGAACTTACTCTAGGTTCTTTTTAGTTCCAAAAAAAACAGGGGACTGGAGACCCATTTTGGATCTCAGCAAACTAAACCAGTCAGTAAAAAAGACGAAGTTCCGGATGGTGACACTGCAGTCCATTTTTCCCTTCTTGGGTCAGGACAATTGAATGTGCTCCATAGATCTCCAGGACGCGTACTACCATATAAAAATGGACAGGCAATCCAGGCGATTCCTACACTTCTGGCTGGGAGCCAGTCATTATCAGTGCAGGCCCCTGCCATTTGGTCTCACCACAGTCCCCAGAGTGTTCACCAAGTGTATGGCAGTGGTCATGGCTCACCTGAGCCATCTAGGATTCCAGGTGTTTCCATATCTAGACGGCTGGCTCCTCACTGCTACCGCCGAGTATCAACTGATCAAAGCAAGGGACTGCACAATCCAAGCTTGTTCCCAGTTAGGCATCACCATAAACTACGAAAAGTCTGTCTTGTTGCCTTGTCAGTCTATTACCTTTATAGTGGCAGACTTGGATCAAAATGCATTATAGCAAAACTGCCTCAAGACAGGGTGTCAGCCGTTCATCAACAAGTTTCATTTCTTATAAAGAAGACGAGAGTTCAGGCAAGACAAGTTTTACAAGTACTGGGCTCAGTGGCTGCGGCAATTATGCTAATTCCTTTAGCGCTTCCACATGCGGATTCTACAGTGGCTTCTTTTTGCTCAGTGGTCTTTCCAGGATTTGCCAATGTCACACATGATCTTGATCATGGAATCTTGCAAAATGGACCTACTATGCTGGCTTTTCTCCACCAAGGTGACTCTGGGCAGACCCTTTCTAGATCCCCATCTGGTAGCCACAGTGACCACAGATGCTTCCCAGATAGGGTGGCAGAGCATTATCTGGGGCAGACTGTCCAAGGAACGTGGCAACCTCATGAGTACCATTTGCACATCAGTGTTCTAGAGATGAGAGCGATGCTTCTGGCATTGCAAGCACTTCAAGACTCTCTACCTACCAGGACCATTGCAATCCAGACAGACAATATGTTACTGGTATGGTACATCAACAAGCAGGGTGGAACCAGATCTTACCCCTTGTGTCAGGAGGTGCTTTGAGTATGGCAATGGGCAACGTCTTCCCAATGTTCTCTGATCGCGATGCACATTCCTGGGAAATCCAGCGTGATAGCGGACAGGCTCGGCAGGGCTATCCTCATGCCTCACGAGTGGTCCCTGAAGCAAGAGGTTGCGGACTTGATTTTCTGCAAATGGGGCCAGCCATGCTGTGATCTTTTTTCCACTCCCCTAAACAACAAATGCAGCAGCTACTTTGTCCTAGTTCCCCCTCTGGGACAGTCACCCAGGGATGCACTTGTTCACGAATGGCCTCCGGGACTACTGTACGCTTTTCCACCTTTCCCTCTCATTCCAAAGGTACTTCAGAGAGCAAAATTGTTGGGTTGCAAACTCATCCTCATTGCTCTTTACTGGCCTCGTCAGATATGGTTTCCGTTTCTTTGCCATCATCTTCAACTTAAGCCTTGGATACAGGACCCAGTTCCGGACCTCCTGATGCATCAGTCAGGTGGGCTTCACCCATCCCTCCAAACTCTCAAGCTGACTGCTTGGTTACTCCACTTCCAGTCTTAGCCAGGCTCCCAAACATTTCCCCTGCTGTACAACACATCCTAGTGTCCTCTCACAAGCCCATTACCAGGAGGATTTACACTAGCAAATGGAAGAGGTTCTCTTATTGGGCCAAGAGTAATAACATTGATCCCTTTATGGCTCCTATTCACAAGATTCTTGACTTCCTGGCCGAAACCTTTGAGAAAGGGGCAGCTGCAGCTACTGTTAGGGTCCAACTGGCTGCCATCTCCAATTCCCATGTAGGAGACTTGGGTACTAACATTATGTCCCATAAGTTATACTTCCGGTAAGAGAACCCCCCCCCCCCCCCGGGACCTAAGTTTGGTTTTAACTTCGATGGTTCTGCCTCCCTTTGAACCAGCAGCATCTTGCCCCCTGAAGTTTCTATCTTGGAAAACCCTCTTTTTGGTTGCTATAACCTCAGCTAGACAGGTTTCTGAATTATATGCTTTGTCTATTCGCCCGCCGTATCTCATTTTTCACAAAGATAGTCTCTCTTAGGACCAATCCTTCTTTCCTGCCAAAGGTTTGTTCTGAGTATAACTTAAATCATTGAGGTATAAATTGTCCATTGAGCTTCTTGTGTTCTTCCCCAGTTATGGCAACAAGGCAGAGTACAGATTACATTAATTGGATGTTCATAGACAATTACGTTTCTATTTACACAGGATCAAAGACCTCAGAAAGTCAGACCATTTGTTGATATCCTTTGCTGACAGTATGCAAGGTTATCCAGTTTCAAAAGTGACCTTATCAAAATGGCTGTCAGACACAATTAGTTATTCTTATGATTTGCGTAAAAAGACACTTCCAGGAAGGCCCAGAGGACATTCAACCAGGGCCTTAGCCACCTCAGTTGCCTTCCAAGCGAAATTGCCTTTGGAGTCGATCTGTGCCGCAGCACCATGGGCAAATCCTCATACCTTTATCTGTCATTACAAAGTGGATGTGGCCTCCCGGAATAGGGCATCCTTTGGTTCCATGGTCCTGAAGAGTTTGTTCCAGTGAGCCACCCAAGAACCAGGTGCTGGGGACGCAGTTCCAACCAGCAAAAATGAAGACGAGATGGGACAACATAACATAAAGAAGTTATGTACCTACCATAACGTTCCATGTTTGTTGTCCTTCATCTTGTCTTCCTTCTTGCGTCCCCCCCCTCCTTCCCCCTTCCTGGAGGTTCGGGAGGAGTTCTTTATTCTTTACACTGGCTGAGTTTCCTGCTGACATACTAGGTTAGTTAACCATGCATTGTCTTTTCCTCTTTCCTTCCTACCTTGATGTACAAGAGCTTAGCAAATATTGTTTTTTTTTTTACTATGTATGTCTATGCAACTGCGGTGGTGGTGCTGCGGTAGCATTGTCGCCTCACAGTAAGACGTTGTCCTGTTCGATTCTCAGCTAGAGCGTCTTCTGTGTGGAGACATGCGTAAATGGGCGTACCTTTGTTGAAGCTTGTGCGTCAGAGCTGGCAACTCGGCACGTAAAAATCTACTGCCAATCATTAGCGGACCGGAGTTCTGCTGTGGCGACCCCTAACCGGGAAAAGTCGAAAGTCACAACAACAACTATGTATGTCTATGTGGGTTATTACAAACGAGATCTGGGTAGCTGCCGTTAGGCATGTTGGGATAAGTTGTAGCCTTGAGCCAGTAAAAGATCTCAAGCTATAGTAAATCTGCCGAGTCCGAGCTGAGGATCGGCTCCGAACCCAGCCACCAAGAAGGAAGGCGAGATGAAGGACAACAAACATGGAATGTTATGGCAGGTACATAACTTCTTTTTATCCCCTTCTCGGTTCATCAGGGCAAGGGGGAGCTAGCAGTGGATGCACTCTGCTTTCTGTACTAGGGAAGATTCTTGTATACTTTCTCACCATTCCTGTTGATTCAGTACCTAATTGTAGCATTCAGAGAAGAAATATCGGTGTGTGTTTGTCTCCCTTGATAGCTGTAAAGGTTGTAACCAAACAACGAACTATAGAAGGAATTCCAACCAGTCGTGATTATAAAGACAGTTTGATTTTGAACAAAAGTGGTCTTTAATAGTATATTAACGCAGAAAACTCATATGTATTAAAACAGCGTTTTTCGTCCGATAACATCAGACTTCATCAGATACAATGTAACATGTCATCATCCAGTTTATATACACTTCAATCAAAAGCCTTCCCATTATTCAATAAGGCAATTAGCTACAAATTAATGAATTGCAAAAGATTAAAATGTTAAAAATTCATTAAAATTCCTATTAAGATACATAAAATAAGAAATCCATAACATTATGCATGAATTTATAAAAAGAAAATACATCAATAATCATAAATAAATGTATATTAATTGTATATAATAATGAATAAAATATTTTTTACAATTTTGCTGACCTGAGTTTTAAAAGAGGTATAAGGGAAATGCTGTCATTTAAACCCGGAGGTCTGTTGGCTTCCAAGAAAATTTGCCAGTAGGCCTCTCTATAAGCTAACTTAGATTCCCAGGGTCCCCCCCTGGGATCTTTGGGTACTGTCTCAATGACAAAAAAAAACAAAAACTAGCCTTGCAACATGTCAAAGAATGTCTGTATAGGGCATTATGGTTATTTCTGTTACTAATGTTGTTGATATGTTCATATATCCTTCGCTTAAGTTGCCTTTCGGTTTTTCCTACGTAGAAACTATCACATCCTTTGCAACAAACCATATATACCAGCCCAGAACTATTACAATTGGAATACCCTTTGGAGTATATAATTTTATTCCTTGAAATAATGTTAACCTGCTCTTCTTGCATAATATAAGAACACTGATTGCAGGCACCACACTTATAGGTGCCCTTTCTCTTATTAGAGAAAACATTCCTGAAATTCGTTTGCTCCAACAAGTTTTTAAGATTTTTTTCCTTTTCTAAATACTACCTTCATTGGTTTATTTTTTAAGTTGGGCAGGTCTGTAAATTCAGTGAATTTTTTGTATTAATTCTCCACTATATTCTTAATTATGTATGCACTACCACTAAAATTAGTTGTAAATACTCTATTGTATCCCAAGGTGTTACTAATCAAATGATCTTGAACTCAGATTGTAAACATCCTTCCTACCATTGGTAACCTTGGTACATATGTTAGATATCAGGTCAATGGGATATCCACGCTCTAAAAACATACTCATTAGGATAGTACATTCATTGTCATAGTCCATATCCAATTATGTCATATGGCTAGCTCTAATATACTGGCCTTTTACAATTCCCTTCTTTTGAAAAAGGGGGTGCGCACTTGAAAAGTGAATATATGTGTTAGGAAAAAGTACTTTTCCTATGTATAGCAGACTTAAATCCTTGTTCCAATTTACTTAATGAAACATCCAAATAGTTTACATTGTCATGAGAGATATGCTATATGAATCTAAGAAAATGTGTAGTAGTATTGAGATACTGAATAAATTCCTCAAAGTTCTACACCTCCCACCCAAAAAATGCAGATGTTATCCAAAAATCTGGCATACATATTCCAATACTGGTTGTATTTACTTCCTTGTACGTATTTCTTTTCCCAAACTGATAGGGCTATATCTGCAAGAATGGGGGCACAACAGGCTCCCATAGCTATTCCATTTTCCTGTTTATAAAACACGCCCTCGAAGTACATAAAATTGTTCTTAAGAACTAGTTCAGCCACTTCCAAGCATAAAAAAAATCTCATTTTCAGTGGTGTCTGGATTAGATCTCATAGCCTCTTCTAACCACGAGACAAATGTCATGTGGAATCACTGAGAAAAGGACAATAACATCAACCGTAACAAATACCAAATAAGGAAAATAAAGATTCTGTGTTATGTTACTCAAAAACTCCCAAGAGTCTTTGAGTATATATGCCTGTCTACCCCATAACATTTTATGTTTCCAGTCCAAAAACTGTGAAAAGGGAGTAGTTTTCACACCTTTGGAAGAAACTATAGGTCTAAGGGGTGGATTTTCTACAGATTTATGTATTTTAGGTACCCCGAAGATGGAGGGTATCTTAGGTGTAGTATTTTCTAGATAAGAATGTGTGTCAAAATCCATAACTCCCTGGTCAAACAAATCTTTGAGTGCTAGATCTATTTTTTTGTATGATATATTTATCTCATTGATAGAAACCTTACTATATCTATCAGTGTTAAGGACAGTAGTCATTTTACTTTCATACATTATTTTGTCCATAAGAACAATTCCCCCACCCTTGTCGGGTTCCATTACCTATAACTGTGGGTTAGAGCACAATTTAGTTAATAATTCTCTCTGTTCTTTTCCCAGATTAGAATACATCCTATTACTGGGTATCTGTTTCCTAAACTCTCTTTCAATCACATTTTCCAAATTTTTCAATTGTGGATGCACAGGTGGATTAAAGGTACTTTTCTTCCGAAGAAGGTTAGAATGTGTGGATGATGTATAACTACTAAACATGTTGCCCAAATTAAGTCTCCTAATAAACATTTTAAGATCAAATATGACTTGAGTCAAGTTGCTATTAATCCTAGGAACAAATTTAAAACCTTGGATGAATAAATCAAAATAAATTTTAGTAACCTCTAATTCACTGTAATTGAAAATATGGAATCCAGACATAGACACAATTTGTGTATTTTCATCTACATTATGATGTTTAATTTCAGGATCTAATGTTTGTACCTTCTCGGTCCCCCTACCTCTTGGTATTGACCCCCCCTGTAAAAATGGTTATTGTTGTTGCCATAGTTTTTATTACGTAACCTTTCTGACCTACGTGGACCTATTTCAGAAAAATCATTGTAAACATTTTCCTTTTCGGCCCTACCTAAATTGTGAGTGTCCTTTCCATGATGCTGTTTCCCTTGATTCCCCGAAGGTGAATAACCAGTATAGTTGTTGTGGTTATGAAATTGGCCACTATTTTTAGGGTGGGGGTATTATTTACTTTACCTATATTCTTGTAAGTCCCTATCCAGTTTCCTATATTTTCTACATAAATTCTCTTCACATATCTTATGTATTGTATCCTTCAAATCATAATATTTACATTTTTCAGATTGTATTTGAAATAAGTCAATGGTAATGCGTTCATTATACAAATCTATATGTTCTTGTAATACAGTCATTTCCCTATTATTGTTTTGATAATTGCTTTCAAGATTTCAAAGCCGAAATTATCAAAAATACCTGAAAGTTCCTTATGAAATTCACTTCCAGTTTTGACATTATTAGGATATTTGTAAAGGCGTAAGCCTTTAGGTACACTGCCTAATTTAATGCATTCATGGGGGCAGTCGTTGTCTATAGAAAGAGTTTTGTACCTTTGTAAAACATTATGAAGTTTGTTCAAGTTGTCCTTGTAGCTTTCAGAAGGTGGAACCAATAGGTTATTAACCCCCGGTTTGTTGAAAGTAGGTTCATCACGCATCCATTTGGAAAAATTTTCCGTTGTAGTAAAATTAGAATTAGCATCCTCAGAAGGCATTCTGCTGGCATTAGAGCAGCCTGGAAGGTTGGTCAGCAAAATTGTAAAACATATTTCATTCAGTATTATATACAATCAATATACTTTTATTTATGTGTATTGATGTAGTTTCTTTTATGTATTTTAGCTGGGTAACTACAGCAGAGCTAGTAAGAGAGATGGCTAGAAAGGTGCTTGGTGTGACATCTGGAAAGAGGAAGGAGGACAAGGAGACCTGGTGGTGGAATGAAGAAGTACAGGAGAGTATACAGAGAAAGAGGTTGGTGAAGAAGAAGTGGGATTGTCAGAGAGATGAAGAAAGTAGACAAGAGTATAAGGAGATGAGGTGCATGGTAAAGAGAGAGGTGGCGAAGGCTAAGGCGTATGAAGAGTTGTATAAAAGGTTGTACACTAAGGAGGGAGAAAAGGACTTATACCGATTGACTAGACAGAGGGACCGAGCTAGTAAAGATATGCAGCAGGTAAGGGTGATACAGGATAATGAGGGAAACGTACTCACAAGTGAAGAGAGTGTGTTGAGCAGATGGAAAGATTACTTTGAGGGGCTGATGAATGAAGAGAATGAGAGGGAGAGAAGGTTGGATGATGTGCGGATAGTGAATCATGAAATGCAGTGGATTAGCAAGGAGGAAGTAAGGATAGCTATGAAGAGGATGAAGAACGGAAAGGCTGTTGGTCCAGATGACATATCTGTGGAAGCATGGAGGTGTTTAGGTGAAATGGCAGTGGAGTTTTTAACTAGATTGTTTAATGAAATCTTGGAAAGTGAGAGGATGCCTGAGGAATGGAGAAAGAGTTTTGGTACCGATTTTTAAGAATAATGGTGATGTGCAGAGCTGTAGTAACTACAGAGGGATTAAACTGATCGGTCACAGCATGAAGTTATGGGAAAGAGTAGTGGAAGCTAGGTTAAGAAGGGAGGTGATGATTAGTGATCAGCAGTATGGTTTCATGCCAGGAAAGAGCACTACAGATGTGTTGTTTGCTTTAAGAGTGTTGATGGAGAAGTACAGAGAATGTCAGAAGGAGTTGCATTGTGTCTTTGTGGATTTAGAGAAAGCATATGACAGGGTGCCTAGAGAGGAGTTGTGGTATTGTATGAGGAAGTCGGGAGTGTCAGAGAAGTATGTAAGAGTGGTACAGGATATGTACGAGGGTAGTGTGACAGCGGTGAGGTCTGCGGTGGGAGTGACGGATGCGTTTAAGGTGGAGGTGGGATTACATCAAGGTTCAGCTCTGAGCCCTTTCTTATTTGTAATGGTGATGGACAGGTTGACAGACGAGATCAGACAGGAGTCCCTGTGGACTATGATGTTTGCAGATGACATTGTGATCTGTAGTGAGAGTAGTGAACAGGTGGAGGAGACCCTGGAGAGGTGGAGATATGCTCTAGAAAGAAGAGGAATGAAGGTCAGCAGGACTAAGAATATATGTGTGTGAATGAGAAGGAGGATAGAGAAATGGTGAGGATGCAGGGAGTAGAGGTGGTGAAGGTGGATGAGTTTAAAGACTTGGGATCAGCAGTTCAGAGTAATGGTGAGTGTGGAAGAGAGGTGAAGAAGAGAGTACAGCCAGGATGGAGTGGGTGAAGAAGAGTGTCAGGAGTGATTTGTGACAGACGAGTACCAGTAAGAGTGAAAGGGAAGGTCTACAAGAGGGTAGTAAGACCAGCTATGTTATATGGGTTGGAGACAGTGGCATTGACAAAAAGGCAGAGTCAGAGCTTGACGTGGCAGAGTTGAAGATGTTAAGATTTGCACTGGGTGTGATGAGGATGGACAGGATTAGGAATAAGTATATTAGAGGGTCAGCCCAGGTTGGAAGGTTTGGAGACAAAGCCAGAGATGCAAGATTACGTTGGTTTGGACATGTGCTGAGGAGGGATGCAAAGTATATTGGGAAAAAAGATGCCAAGGATGAAGCTGCCAGGTAACAGGTAAAGAGGAAGGCCCAAGATAAGGTTTATGGATGTGGTGAGAGAGGACATGCAGGTGGTTGGTGTGACAGAGCAAGATGCAGAGGACAGGAAGAAATGGAAACAGTTGATCTGCTGTGGCAACCCCTGACGGGAGCAGCCGAAAGAAGAAGTAGAAGAAGATGTATTTTCTTTTTATAAATTCATGCATAATGTTATGGATTTCCTATTTTATGTATCTTAATAGGAATTTTTATGAATTTTTAACATTTTAATGTTCTGCAATTCATTAATTTGTAGCTAATTGCCTTATTGAATAATGGGAAGGCTTTTGATTGAAGTGTATATAAACTGGATGATGACATGTTACATTGTATCTGATGAAGTCTGATGTTATCGGACAAAAATGCTATTTTTATACATATGAGATGTTCATCGTGTTTCACTGTTGCAGTCATTACTCTTGGGTTATCCTGCTGGCAGGCTACCCTCAGTCGGCCAGAATTCCAAAGTCTAGGTCCAGCGTCAGTTGCTTTCGCCTCTTCCCTGACGTCAGTGCGCCAGGGGTATAAAAGATGCAGCTGACGCCATTTTCTTCAGTCTTTCTTGCCGCGCGGTGCCCGAAGCAAAAGCAGTTTGCAAGTGCCGGTTGGCTGACTCCTGAGATTTTCAAATCCGAATGTCAGAACCGAAGTCTTCATTAAAGCTATGTACCCCGTTGGGGAAACTTTTTTCTTGCTCCAGACCGATGTCAGAAAAAGTTAACAATTGTATTTCTTGTGGGAAGCAAATACCTCATAAGGATTTTAACTCTTACTATATTCCTTGCCTAGGCCCTGATCACAACGTTGCTAGCTGTCGGTTTTGTGAAAGATTTAACCAACGCACTATTAAGCGTCGGTTCGATTTTGCATTTCATTACTTTGGCCGAAGATTTAATTATATTATGCCATCGGACCAGCCGACAATCGGCGTTTACAAAAAACGCAAGGACAAGGAAAAGGATAGGCATCCGAGGTCCAAAACCAATGACGAGGCCTCTGCTAGGCCAGTCGCCGGTTCTCAGTGAGGCGCTTTCGCAGCCCCTGGTGCCCGCTACCTCAGAGCCACAGGCCACTTCCGACTCCCATGTGGAGCCGACTGGGCCTCTGGATACTCAAGGTATTGGACACGCGGAGATCATTCCCTCAGATGGGTCCGGAGCCGCTGAGCAGGCATCGGCTTCTGAGGGTGTCTTCAGACCTACACAACTATATATTAAGCTACCTTCAGCTTCAAAGACAAAGACTAAAGCAGCTCTAAAGACAAAGAAACAAGTACATCATTCTCCTACTCAGACTTCTATGCCTAAAAAACAGATGCTCAAAATGGCCGAAGACCTAATTACTTTGATCAGGGGCTCCCATCCCCCTCCTGATAAGAGGCCTAGGCAAGAGACAGAGTATGATTCTTCTGATCAGGTTTCTATTTCCTCTGATTCCTCTTCTAAACAGGAATTCCTGTTCTGAACAGGATTACTCCATGCTTCCCTATGAGGATTCTGATGCTGAAGAATCCATTCCTTCAGCCTCTCCTCCTGAGGATTATTCTTTTGGGGAAACCCTGCATACCATGAGGGAGCATTTCCACTGGGAGAGCCAAGATTATTCTTTATCTAAGAAAAGGCTCAGAGACTTTCTGCTACTTCCTCAGCACAGACCCCTTGCTATTCCACCTGTTCTAGACATTGTAGATGATGTATTTTTAGAGTCCGGCCTGTCCCCTGACTTTTTACCCCCTGCACCTGCTAAGCCAGACAGATACTACAGGGTCCCGGATTTGCATAAATTCCTATATAAAAACCCTGCTGCTGACCCAGAAACTATATCTCAGGGTCCTAAAGGGGTTAAAGCTTCCACTGCAAAAAACCCTGTCCCCTCTGATAGAGATTCTAGGGCTCTAGACAGATGGGGCAAAAAAGTCTACACTTCTGCTACCCTGGCTGTAAGGACTTTAAATTGTCAGTTTCATATGCTTAAATATCAGCAATATTTAATTTCTCTGCTTAAACAGAAATTGTTGACAAATACTGAATGTTCAGAGAACAAGGAATTACAGGATTTATTGCATGCAACTGAACAAGTGGGATAGCATACTTTGCAATGTGGTTATGATTCACTGGAAGCCTCTTGCAGGGCCGCTGTTACAGGTTCTGTTATTAGAAGGCATGCTTGGTTAAAGGAACAGAATCTGCCTGATCATGTTAAAGCAAAATTATTAGATGCACCATTACAGCATGATACTTTGTTTGGTACTAAAGCAGAAGAGGTGTTGAAAAAAATGGAGGATAAAGCAAAATCCATGCAGACAGTCAAGGATTTCTTACAGGTGCAGCCACCCAGGTTTATCAGGAACTGGCCTTTTAAAAATTGGTCCCTTCCAGTGTCAGACAGACCACAAAGAGGCAGATACAGGCATCCCAGAGGCAGATCTCAACCCCAAGGCTCATACAGGCCTAAACAGTGGGGTGCTCCTACCTCCAAAAGGGGAGAAGACAAATCACAGCCTTACAGGAAACAGTCCCAATGACTTTCCTCTACCAGATCCAAGCACTTTTCTTTTGGCAGCCCCCTTAGGGGGAAAACTAGCACTTTTTTCATCAAATTGGCAAATGGTTACCCAAGTCAAATGGGTTCTGAACATAGTGTCCCAAGGCTACAGGTTCCATTTTCACACTCTGCCAAGGTCAAAAGGCTTGCCAGACCTGCCACACAGTCAATGGGCAGAGGCACAAAAACAAATTACAGCCCTCATGGACATGAGGGCCATTCAGCAAGTACCACAACAAGAGCAGTGGCAAGGATTTTACTCCAGACTTTTCCTAGTACCCAGAAAGGACAAAACCTGGAGACCAATACTGGACCTGTGTATACTAAACACGTTTCTGGAAGTTCCAAAATTCAAGATGTTGACTCTACAGCAGCTACTGCCCATGCTGGGCAAGAAGGCTTGGCTTGTAACTTTGGACCTAAAAGAGGCATACCTGCATGTCCCAATCAGACAATCTTGCAGAAGATACCTCAGATTCATAGCTGGCTCAATGCATTACCAATTCTCTGCACTGCCCTTTGGCTTATCTACTGTGCCCAGGGTCTTCACAAAATGCCTGGCACCAGTAATTGCGTTTTGCAGACAAAAAGGAATTCAAATATATCCCTACTTGGACAACTGCCTAATTCATGCAGAGAGCAAAGGCATTCTTCTAAAGCATCTGGCGTTTGTAAAAAGATTACTAATTGGCCTTAGGTACACAGTAAATGAAAAGAAATCAAAACTAGTGCCCTCTCAAGAGATAATATTCCTGGGTGCAAGCTTAAATACAACTGCCCAGATGGCTTATCTCACGCCAGACAAACAAAAGCAACTGACTACTTACTTCAAGAAATTGGCAACAAAAACCCACTTATCTGCAAGGAAAATCCTGCAGGCCTTGGGTTTCATGGCATCCTGCATTCTACTAATTCCATATGCCAGACTGCATATGAGGAAACTACAATGGTATCTAAAAAGTGTTTGGACTCAGCATTGCCACAGCCTGGAGACAGTAATTGCACTCATTCCCTGCCTGCAACAGGAGTTTTGATGGTGGGCAGAAGCCTGCCACCACAGTAAGGGTCTGCCATTCAGTTTACCCACAGCCAGACAGACACTGACAACGGATGCATCAGATTATGCCTGGGGGGCCCATATGGCAGGAAAATGTATTCAGGGCACATGGCCTGCAAGCCAGATGCATCTTCACATCAATCAAAAAGAGATGCTATCTGTTCAAAATGCCCTGACAGCTTTCAAGGACCTGCTTCATCCAGGACAGTTAATGATAAAGACAGACAACACTACGGTCATGTGGTACATAAACAAGCAGGGAGATACACATTCCTACCCCCTCTGCAGACAAGCAATGACCTTATGGGACACAGCATTGGCTTTTCAAGTTCACCTGCAAGCACAATTCCTGCCAGGAAAAACAAATACTCTGGCAGACGAACTAAGCAGAAACCTCATGGAGCCCACGAATGGAAACTGGATCCACAAGTCTTCAGCATGATAGTAAGGAAATGGGGATGCCCAGACATAGATCTATTTGCCTCCCCTCACAACTGCCAATTGCAGAGATTTTGCACAAGGATTTATCACAAGCAAGCATAGAAAGTGGACGCCCTATCATTCAGCTGGAAAAATCTAGCAGTATATGCCTTTCCTCCACTGCCTCTCCTTCCCAGGGTACTCCTAAAGGTCAGACAAGAGAAGCTAAAAATGATACTGATTGCACCAGACTGGCCACGCCAGCACTGGTACCCAATCCTAAATAGCTTGTCTCAAGGTCCAGCATGGATATTGCCTCAAACTTCTCACTTGCTGACCGAACAAAACAATCAGATCCTGCACAGCCAACTCAGGACCTTAAATCTGGCAGCATGGCAGATAATGTAACCATTCAGAACACTCCTCTTTCAAAAGCTGTTATGGATGTCATCTTGGAGGCCAGGAGGCCCAGTACCAGAAAATCTTATGCAGAAAAATGGAAGAGATTCTTTACTTGGAACCAGGAACAAGGCATTGACACGTGTGTACCAAATATCCCTCAGATTTTACAATACCTAACTGAGATGCTGAACAAAGGCCTTTCTTTCTCATCAATTAAGATTCATGCCTCTGCTATTTCAGCCCATTACAATACGGAACTACCTATATTTTCTCATCCTTTAATAAGGCAGTACCTCAGAGGGGCCAAAAACATTAGGCCTCCAAGGAGAGCACCAATTCCGGCCTGGGACCTCAATTATGTTTTGGAAAAACTCACACTGCCTCCTTTCGAGCCAGCATCAACAGCAGATATAAAATTCTTATCCTGGAAAACAGCTCTGCTCCTAGCAATAACCTCTGCAAGGCGAGTCTCAGAGCTACAAGCACTCATGGCTGTGGAACCTTTCATCATTTTTCATCCAGACAGGGTTTCTCTGAGGACAAACCATACATTTATGCCTAAGGTGGTGTCCAGTGTGGCCCGCAACCAAACCATTCACTTGCCTACCTTTTATCCAAATCCACAGAACAAGGGTGAGAAAATTCTGCATTCTTTGGACATACATAGGCAGTTATGCTTCTACTTGGACAGAACTAAATCTTTAAGAAGGACTGAGCAACTTTTAGTGTCATATGCTGCAGGATCACAAGGAAAGGCTATCTCAAAACAGACTATTTCTAAATGGATAGGCCATTGCATCCATTTCTGCTATTCTTAACATGGCAAATCAGTGCCTAAGGGCATTAGGCCTCATTCCACCAGAGCAGCAGCCTTCCTCAGAGGAGTACCAGCCAAAGATATCTGAGAGGCTGCAACCTGGAGTTCAGTGCACACCTTCACAAAGCACTACCCTCTTTACTCTAAGTCCAGAGCAGGCTTTGCCACTGCAGTTCTGCAGGGCCTCATAGCCTCTCCTAATCCAATTTAGCCCAGCCACCCATCCTCAGCTTTGGGATTCAACCCAAGAGTAATGACTGCAACAGTGAAACACGATGAACATAGTACAGTTGTGTACCTACCATAAATGTAGATGTTCGAGTGTATTCACTGTTGCAGTCCAGGTTACCCACCCACCATCCCCCTTTTTCTTTGCTGGGACTTATCTGTACTTCTCTACCCTATACAATCTTTTTGGTGTATTTGCTTGTAGATGAAGGAAATGTTATTTTTTGTGCATGCATTTTTTTGGCACATTTTTCAGCCTACCAATTTGGGGGCAGCTGACATCTGGGGCAAGAAAAACTGAAGAAAATGGCGTCAGCTGCATCTTTTTTACCCCTGGTGGACTGACGTCAGGGAAGAGGCGACAGCAACCGATGCCGGACCTAGACTTTGGAATTCTGGCCGACTGAGGGTAGCCTGCCAGCAGGATAACCCAAGAGTAATGACTGCAACAGTGAATACACTCGAACATCTACATTTATGGTAGGTACACAACTGTACTTTTTCCTGCGTTAATATATTATTAAAGACAACTTTTATTCAAAATCAAACTGTCTTTATAATCATGACTGGTTGAAATTCCTTCTATAGTCTGTTGTTTGATTACAGTGTTTTGTATTGGGCTTACTCCTTTCTTGTGGTTCCTAGCTTTATGGAGGTTGAAGGTAATTCCACCGGCCAACCAACAACCAATGGCACGAGGGTTTCGGATGTGGGAGAGTTCAGGAAAATCATGGGTCAATTAACCCAACTTGTAGAACTTTTAACTCCCCTTAGCCAATGATTAACAGTTATTTTTTCAAAGACTCAGCTGCCAGGAATCCAGGAGGTGTTCCTTACTAATGTGTGTGGGCTACGACAATCAGCGGATTCACATTGCCCGGGTGCGACTGCACAGGGAACAGACGATAATACACAGGATTTTCAGTCCACTCCAGCTGCTTTAAACCTTCCAGGTTGCTCTAATGCCAGCAGGATGCCTTCTGAAGATGCTAATTCTAATTTTACTACAACGGAAATTTTTTCCAAATGGATGCGTGATAAACCTACTTTCAACAAACCGGGGGTTAATAACCTACTGGTTCCACCTTCCGAAAGCTACAAGGACAATTTGAACAAGCTTCATAATGTTTTACAAAGGTATAAAACTCTTTCTATAGACAATGATTACCTTCATGAATGCATTAAATTAGGCATTGTACCTAAAGACTTACGCCTTTACAAATATCCTAATAATGTCGAAACTGGAAGTGAATTTCATAAGTAACGTTTAGGTATTTTTGATAATTTCGGCTTTGAAATCTTGAAAGCAATTGTCAAAAACAATAATAGGGAAATTACTGTATTGCAAGAACATATAGATTTGTATAATGAATGCATTACCAATGACTTGTTATTACAAATACAATCTGAAAAATGTAAATATGATTTGAAGGATATAATAGATAAGATATGTGAAGAGAATTTATGTAGAAAATATAGGAAACTGGATAGGGATTTACAAGAATATAGGGAAGGTAAACAATACCCCCCCCCCCCCAAAAAATAGTGGGGGGGGGACCCTGGGAATCTAAGTTAGCTTATAGAGAGGCCTATTGGCAAATTTTCTTGGAAGCCAACAGACCTCCGGGTTTAAATGACAGCATTTCCCTTATACCTCTTTTAAAACTCAGGTCAGCAAAATTGTAAAAAATATGTCATTCATTATTATATACAATTAATATGCATTTATTTATGTGTATTGATGTATTTTCTTTTTATAAATTCATGCATAATGTTATGGATTTCCTATTTTATGTATCTTAATAGGAATTTTAATGAATTTTTAACATTTTAATCTTCTGCAATTCATTAATTTGTAGCTAATTGCCTTATTGAATAATGAGTAGGCTTTTGATTGAAGTGTATAAAAACTGGATGATGACATGTTACATTGTATGTGATGAAGTCTGATGTTATCGGACGAAAACTCTGTTTTTATACATATGAGTTTTCTGCATTAATATATTATTAAAGACAACTTTTATTCAAAATCACGCTGTCTTTATAATCACGACTGGTTGGAATTCCTTCTATAGTCCGTTGTTTGGTTACAGTGTTTTGTATTGGGCTTACTCCTTTCTTGTGTTTCGTAGCTGTAAAGGTTGTTACTTCAAGTTCGTGAGACCCTGGCAATATAGAAAAGCCAAGGAGAACCCCCTCATAAACCATGCAAAGTGGAATTAGTTCTCAATTTGGCTGGGAGCATTATCTTGAGCTCTTGTGAGTTAAACTTCATGACTGGCAGAATCTTTTGTCCTACGTTCTTGATAAGATTGCCTGCCTTTCATTCACACATCTGATTTATGCAACTTTGAAGTTGGTGTCCTGGCAAAACAGTCTTCCTGCTGCCATCACCCTTGCCCGGGCTTCATACCATTAGCTGTAGAGAGAATCTTATATGATCTTTCACAAGGACTGGGTATCTTCTGACAAGCCCATTTTTTTCTTACAAGTAATGTTAGAATTGTCCTTAAAACAAGCTGTCTTTCTCCTTTTACAAAGCCATAATGAGATTCATGCCCTGGCTGTGCACCATCAGCACTGTCTGTAGTGAGGGCATGCATTTAGGAGGACAGAATTGCTGCTTGCCTTCTTTGTCTTGAAGGTGGAATGGCTGGCAATTGTGGGTTTGAAGTGCATTATCCATTGCTGTCAGGCTATGATCCATTTGTTGTAAAATGCTACTGTTAAAGTTCAGTTGACCAAGGCTATAGCTTCTTTGTTATGTGATCAGTAGTTCACATCTTAACAAGCATTACTGCCTGGAAGATGACTCCAGCAGACACAGCTGGCATAACGGCTAAAGTCATTGTCTTCCATGCACAAGATACAAGTTTCACTCCTGACTCCCGGCTTATGTCTGTGTGGAGTTTGCATGTTCTCCCTGTGTCTCTGAGTTCCTCTCACCTCCCAGAAAACATGCTGGGGTGTTTCCAAAGAATGCTGCCCACAACTCTATTCTTGGGTATTATAGGTTCATAGGTAGGTACTAGGCTATCGGCCCAAGGGCCTACATAAGCCTAGTCAACAAGGTTCCCTGGCTTACTCCACCCAAGAAAGTTATTTTCCTGTGCCACTGTCGAGCAGAGACACAGAAGTGATCCCCGGGGTGTATTTCCTATTTCCCATCCACTCATCAAGATTTTTCTTGAAGAGTGCTAATGAAGAACTTTGCTTGACATAGATGGGTAGCCTGTTCCAGAGTATGGGAAGTCTATGGGACAGGAATCTATCCCTCCAGCATGTCCTGTTTATTGTGGTAACAAGGTTTAGGTCCCTAGAGCGTGTAGCTCGGAGGGATTGGGATTTCTTTAGGTGTAGCATGTCCAACAGCTCTGGGTTTGACATAGCTTTATATGTTAGGCAGAGATCACCTCGGAGTAGGCGATATGCTACGGAGTACAGCTGGAGTTTTTTGAGACTGTCAGTGTAGGGCAGTAATCCTCTTTGTGAGGTACTTCTGTGGCCTTTCCAGCTGCTGCAGATGTCTTGTGAGGTACATTCCAAAAGGGGCGTTGTACTCTATAATAGGTCTAATGAGTGTTGAGTAGAGGGGAACAATGACCTCTTTTTTTCCTGGATGAGAACCCTTTTATGATGAGGTGTGCCACGTGGAAGGACTTCCTGACTACTGTGGCGATGTGACTATCAAAGGAGGGACTACTGTCCACCTGGGTCCCAAGGTCTCTTATCACACATTTGGTGTTAAGTAGATTGCTGCCTATGTGGTAGTTCATGGGTACAGTTTTTACCAAAGGGGATGACACTGCACTTTTTCACATTGAGCTTGAGGCCGTGGCTCTGACACTGGGCATCTGTCTGACTGAGGCCCTTCTGTAGGATGTCCACATCATTTGGGGACTTGACTATGGCTCCTAGTTTGCGGTCATCTGCAAACTTTGTTAGTCAGAAGTTGGGAGCAGCAGCACGGACTGTAAATGATGCCTTTTGAGGGAAGAGTTGTATAGCCCAAGCACTTTGGGCACCAGCTGTGGGTGTGCAGTATCCTTTAGATAGGAGAGTATGGATTACAGACTCTGGGCTGTGATAGGGTTAGTCACTCAACTGTGTAAAAATTGGCTGTAGGTGATTGGGCTATGTTGAGTAATGTTGCCAAAATGGGCATGGGTATTTGCCTGTGATAAGTGAGTTAAGGCCCTGGCCTATCCTGACTTACACCAGAGACGTTTGCTAATGGTGGGAGGGGGTCTGTGTGCTTCTGCTGACCTGTGTGTGCTTGCCGTAATGCTCAGCAGGTGTGTGTCAGCTACTTGATAGCCAATGTCCAGTTGCCCTGTTTAGATTGTCTGGGATAGCTCTTTTGAGCAAGTGCTGAATGTAAAACCAATCAATCTGCCAAACATGAACTCGGAGGATTGCTGCAGTCTGTATAGGTTCACTAACAGGACACACCTTGGAAGTGAATGACATAATGGTTAGGAGGAGGCTGGACATCCTCTGTATGCAGAAGTCAGGATGGAAAGCCAGTACAGCAAAGCCCCATGACTACTCAGGAGAGGACAGACTAGAAATGGGGTGGGAATTGTGGGAGGCTTCAAAAGACAGTGACGAATGTCATCAGTATTAGTGATAGACTCATGGCAATCAGTGTAAGGGTAAGGCAAAATTCATAGTCACAGACTATGCCCCAAACAGGGTTGAGACAGAGGAGAAGAGTGCATTCAAGTAGCAGTTGCAGGACTTGCTAAATAAAGCAGCTCAAACATGAGCTTGTGTTGATAATTGGGGACATGAATGTACATATCTGGACAGACAAAACAGGATATAAGGACTGCCTAGGTCCACATTGCTGGGCAACAGGAATAAAGAAGGAGAGATCATTCTAGACTTCTGTCTGACAATTGGCTTAATGGTGGCCAACACATGGTTCAGCAAGAAAGACTGTTTGCAGGCTCACATACAAGAGTGGTCAACATGCAACTCTGCTAGACTTCCGCTTGATAAGGAAAGGGCATTGGGGTAGAATAAGCAATTGCAGCCATCCCAAGTGAAGCATTCAGCAGACAGCATAAACCTTTGACATAATAAGCTATAAGCAGCAGTCAGAGAAGGCTCTAAAGTTAACAGAGACTAGGCTGATGACTTGGAAGATGACAGGACAGAAAGGACAAGAAGTCAAGGAAATACTCTGGGCTATAACATCGCAGGAAGAAGAGGAAATGGGTTCAGTTGAAAAAGAGTGGCAATGCCTCAGAACAGCATATGTGAGGACTACAGAATAGATATGCTTCCAAGCCAGGTATTGAAACAAAGTACATAAGGAAAAATGGTGGTAGAATGCAGAGGTCCTGGAAATCACAAAAAGAAAGAAGGAGTGCAGGAAGAAGTGGGAGATAGTAAAGATGACCAGGCTAACAAAGAGGTTACATGAGCAATACGTTGGCAGTAGCAAAGAGGAGGACATCAGAGGCACTCTATTAGTTTCTGTAAAGGTACAAAGGAACTCTATTAGGTTGTAAGCCAAAAAGATAAAGCGGATAGTCATCAGACACATTTATAAGGGATGCCAACAATAATCTGCTTACCAGCACACAGGACATCAAAGGCAGATGGAATACGTAATTCCAGCAGCTTCTAAATAAAGAAAATCCTACAGAAACTGTATTGTCACAGACACAGCCTACAATGAAAGAAAAAGAGGAGCCCACCCTTGAAGAAGTAAGAAGAGCACTAAGGAAATGAAGTCAGGGAAAGCAGCAGGCTCAGTCACTGCAGGTGTGATCAGGATGTTGTGTGAGTAAGGGGAGAAATGTCTTCAAGGGGTACTTATAGCAGTATGGAGAGAAAGTTATATCCCAGATAACTGGAGAATAAGCATTCTAGTGCCAGTGTACATGAACAAATGGGGCATTCACAATTGTGGGCAGTATGGAGATATCAGACCCCTGTCATGTTGCATGAAAGATCTGGGGAGGGTAATTGATAAATTAATATTCAGAGCAGAATATTCTACTGTAAAGCAGAAAGTAAGATGAGATATGAGAAGTTTGAATTTAGAAAAGGATACAGCACAACTGACCCATGTTTGCAGTGAGACAGGTAATGAGAAAAAACTTAGTATGAGGAAAGAACACAAGTAGGCATTCCTAGACTTGGAGAAAGCTTATGACAAGGTCCCAGTCCTTCAGTGGTTACGAGTCCCAGAAACATTAGTATAGTTATTGCAGGCTATGTACAAGGACCCAGTAACACGAGTATGAGCAGAGAGGTTCACAGTGAGAGTGGATATGTATCTGGGTTCAGCTCTGAGCCCAGATGGACTACATTAGCAAAGAGGTCTGGTGGGCAGGTCAACAAAGCTGTTATACCCAGATAATGTAACATTACAGGCAGACTATGAGCAAGAATTTCAGCAAATGATGATAAAGGAATGGAATGCAAAACTGAAGGCACACAGGATGAAAGTGAGTCTGATAAGACAGTTGTAATGGCAGCAGATGGGGGTGGGGGGACAAAAGCCAAAAAATGAGGTAAAAGAGAAAGCAGTGGAGCATGTTAACTTTAAGTATCTTGGGGGGTGGTTGTGGAGAAAGGAAGTCTGAATGAGGAGATTAAAGCTGGAATCAGAGGGGCTTGTAGCCAAGTGTCACAGACTGTCAGTGGTAGTGTCTGAAGGAAGAATGCCAACGAAGCTGAAAAGTAAGGTGTACAAAACAGTAGTGTTACCAGTACTACTGTATGGTACAAAACCTGAGCAGTGAAGGTAGAGCAGCTGAAGAAGCTAGAGGTGAAGAAGTGCCTTTGACATGTGGTAGAATTCACACTGTGGGACAGATGAAGAAATGATGTCATCAGACAGATGTCCAAGTAGCAGCGAAGGTCACGAAACAGATTATGGTGGTTTGGGAATGTGCAGGAAAGCAGGGACCGAATGGGAGCAGGCAAGAGGAAAAGACGGAATACAGCAAAGAAACGGATGTGCTGTGTGGGACAAGACCTGCAACAGTTAGGCATGACTATTAAAGAGTGTAGGATAGTGACATTGAATTGAGAGAGATGGTGACAGTTGGTGACAACTCAACCTCATATAGAAAATGGGGAAAAAAGGGTTGATGATATGATTCATATGATTCCAGGAATCAGGCCTTCGTTGGTACCTTTGTGCTTTAACACTTACCATTCTGTACCTTTCCTTGTGGTGTATTCTGGATCCTACTACCCTTGAAGGTTTTACTGTTGGGATTCATTACTAATATAGAGCCACCAAAGTGAGTCCTGGTTGATAGCTATAACAGATAAGTTCTTACCTGGTGCATCGATCTGTGACTAGATCCACCTTGTTGAGTTACAGGTAACTTGCTTTTCCTTCCTGTGTTTGTATGGTCCCTCCAGTGAGTCATTGTAGTATCCTTAATGGAAGAGTGATGTTTGAGATTCGCTCCTCTCCTGCATTTCTAGATTTATTTTTTATAGCATGTTGGCACTTAGGATTTTGAATGCCAACATTTCAGTAGGGGGCCATTTGTATATCTTGTTAAACAGTGTAGATGCCAAACTGCCATTGTTTTGCAGGAAGTGCGCTCATTCAGTGGCCTGTGGTAAACTAGCAATCATAGCTAGTATAGAATGTGATGTTATGGGGTATGGCAGAATAGTGTGCTATGTCTTCTAAGAAAAAAATGTCAAGTTAGAGTTGGAGGAAAGAAACTGAGATGTAGACCCAGCAAAGAGGAACCCTACTGAAGGCCAGCTGGTAAGGTAAGACGGTAACTCTTACATTTTGTACTGCATCTCTTGTAGGTTGAATACAGAATAATTCCAACTTCACACATGCTTTTATATTTTCCATTTAGAACAGAGTAAATGCAGACCAGTTAGTTTCAGCAGACATCTTTCTCTTCTGCCATTGTTCAATAGTCACAACATGAATTTGTCTGTTCAGACTTTGGCTTTCCATGCTACTGTACAGTACACTGGCAGTTGGGCCTTCCTTCATTACGTTTAGTATTTCATTAGGTTATATTCATTCATTTTGGTGTCATTTTAAATGCAAGTTATTTTCTGCAGATATGTAACTATACCATGTAACTATATCTTGAAGGTCAAATAATTTCTCCTTTGCTTCATCATCTCCAGGTTATTCATGACTATTCAACCCCACCAAATGAGGAACTGTCAAGAGATTTAGTCAATAAACTGAATCCTAATATCAGGTAAGCAGTTCTTTGTAGTTACCTGTGTTAGGTACATGACATGGAAGCAAGTGTAGTTGAAAGTCCTGAGCTTATGTCTCAGTGCATTAGATAATTTTAGGTATAGACACTGACAAAATGTGTGCAGATCATTTGTTAACCACTTGATCTGAAGTAGTTGACTTCATTTGATCTTCAACCTGTGGGTATACGGATACTAATCAGATCCGAGATGGCCGTATCACTAGCATCTGATCTGAGCTCCAAGCTCCGCCTCTTACCCATAATGCTCCCCTGTCTCCTTCCTTCCCTCAGATCTCTTTTGCCGCTGAAACGTTACACATCCTGGTCGCAGAGCTCCAGGCTTTTTTGGGTAAGTTTGCTGTTTCTCATTCAGGTGTGAGTGTAGGTTTCTTCCCTATCTTTTCTTTTCAACCTCCCCTAGCCGCATTGTCTGTCGGTGGTTATTAAATCCAGATGGGGGTCTTGCCAGCCCCCTCTCCCACCAGAGTGGGAAACCTCGCAGCCTTTCTTCACCCCTATAACTCCTTCTCCGATCTGACCGTCAGTTTTGGAGTCTTTAGATCCGAGGACTCTTGGGGTTGGGGAGTCGGCGCCGACGGTACCTTGTACCTCGACACTGGCCATTGCCTTGAGTGTGTCGGATCCAAGCTCTCAGAGCCATAGCCTCGGCATTGGATCCAAGGGGGTAGTGTCTGCTCCGAGTTTGTTGGAATGCAGTCTCCCTCTCGGCATCTCAGCTCCTGCAGTCTTGGCTCTGACTCCCCCGTCGGCTCTTTTGCTCGTTTCTCAGGACATTTGGTCCCCTTCGGCTTTTGATGTGGTGGAGAGGGTTCTCTCGACTGCGTCAAGATCCCTGACCATCTCATCCTCAGACTGCTCCCCAACTCCTCTGGGTTCTGGGTATGGCCCCGACCTTTCTGTCCTCTTAGGGACAACCTGTGCTTGATTTGCCTCAGGGAGCTCCCATTCAAGAGCAACAAGAAGTTTGCGAGTCCCTCCCAGAAAGTCCCACTGAGGAGGCTCCTTGCAAACGGAGGTGCAAAGGAGGCACTTGCACTCCTCTCCAGAATCCCTCATGGATGACACTGACTTGAAGGAAGGGGAAGGTTCCCCCAGGTCACCCCTGAGGATGTTTCCTTTGGAAAACTCATAGAACTCCTTCGCTAAAGGGGAGGGTGGTCCGCCCAAAAGCCAACTCCGTACGAGTCAGTGTTCCTAGAGGCATTCGGAACGGGCACATCTACCTCCTGGGTGTCTCCTCCCACAGACCTGCTTGTGGACCTTATAACATCTCGGGCATGGAAGAAACAAGACACCGTGAAGCCTATTTCCAAGCATCCAGACAAGATATTTAGTCCCCCACCAGACAGGACTAGCTGGAGTAAGGGGTCCCAGTAGATGCTATGGTGGTGGCAGCAGCCACAGGAAAGAGGTCGCGCAGGAGAGCTCTACAGTCCATCCTCCTGACCAGGAGTCAAGGACTATGGACCATTTGGGGAAGCGGGTGTATACTTCAGCAACGTTTTCAATACGGATGCTGAATTATGTGGTGCATGTCATCTGACTGCAGCGTGACCTGGTTAATGAAGTCGCTGAATCGCCCCGGGATTCCATGCCGGCGGAGGGCAAGAAGACATTCCCGCGGATGGCCACTGTAAAAGCAGTAGCAAACATGTCCATGTGCCTCCTTTCCCATGCTATGGAGGGAGCCGCCAGGGTGGCTGGGTCCGGCGTTGTCATGAGGTGCCACGCCTGGCTCTGGCTTTGTCAATTCTCGGAACCCTTCAAGGCGTCGTTTGCAAATGCCCCCTATGATGGTTCTTCCCTGTTTGGGAAGTCTGTGTGTCAGACACTGGTCCAGAGTGAGAAGCACGGGAGACACTGTATGCCACCGGGGTCCGCTTTTCCGCCCCTTAAAGATCCTTCTCTAGGAATCAGCGAGGGACAAAGAAGATGTGGTTCCGGAAATCTCAGTTCTCCCAGGACACTCAGGACTCATCTTCCCCCAGGGGCAGAGAGGGTTATGATAGACACAGAAGTAGAGGGGATCTGAGAAATTTCAGGTCTCAAGAACTATTCTCAGACAGGCCACACAGCAGCCCTGAGGGGCTGCCCAACTGCTCATCTCTGGAGGCAGTCGGGGGTCGTCTCTCGCTACACCCAATGAAGTGGGAGTCTGTAACAACAGACTGTTGGGTGTTGCATATCATATCCAGAGGTTATTCCATCCCGTTCGTAGATCCACTTCTCCCACCAAAACACCTTTTAGACACTCCACCCGAGAAAAGGGAGGTGGCAGCACTGGAAATAGACAAGCTGCTAAGAAAGTGAGTCATCCAACCCATCCCCCCAGACCAATCCAGATTGGGCATTTATTCCAGGTTCTTTTTAGTGCCAAAGAAGACGGGGGACCTAAGACCCATTCTGGATCTTTCCACTTTGAACCTGTCCATAGCCATGGAGAAATTACGGATGGTCACTCTTCAGTCCATCCTGCTCTATCTGCAGACAGAGGATTGGATGTGGTCGATATCAAGATGGACAGGCGCTCCGGCAGGTTCTTCTGCTGCTGGCTGGGGGCCAATCACTATCCATTCAGGGCCGCTGGGGGCCAATCACTATCCATTCAGGGCCCTCGCCTTTGGTCTTACCACAGCCACCAGGGTGTTCACCAAAGTGATGGTGGTCGTAGTGGCTCACCTGAGGCTTCTGGGAATCCAGGTCTTTCCGTACCTGGACAATTGACTCCTTGTTGCTCCCACCAAGTGTCTGCTTTGCCAAGCCAGGGACTTTTCCTTGTATTAGCGAACAGTCTAGGCATTACTGTCAACCTCAGCAAGTCGTCACTGACTCTAGTCCAGACTCTGGACTTTATTGGAGCTTGGTTGGACACCATCCAAATGAAGGTTTACCTCACCTCAGAGAGGGTACGCAAACTAAGACTTCATGTTTCTTGCGTTCTTCAGGCTCATCTTCCCTCTGCGGAGACAGTTCTGCGGGCTCTGGGTTCCATGGTAGCCACAATCAATCTTCTTCCCTTTGCACAACTTCATATGCAAGTTCTCCACTAGACGCTAGCAGTTCAGTGGTCTCTACTAGACCTGCCATTGTCCCCAGTCCATCTTTCCCGGGCTTGCAGAGACTCCTTTCGGTGGTGGATTCTCTCCCTGGACCTTGTTGAGGGACGTCCCTTTCTTCTGCCCTGTCCCAAAACCGTAGTTACCACGGACGACTTCCAGCTGGGGGGGGCATTGCTCGGGAAGGACATTCCAAGGCAAGTGGTCCCCTTCCTAGACCAATTTCCATATCAGCGTCCTGGAGATGAGGGCAGTTCTTCTAGCATTGCAGGTCCTTCATGCCCATCTTCCTTTAGGGACTATTGCGATCCAGTCACATAACATGTCAGTAGTCTGGTACATCAACAAACAAGGTGGAACCAGGTCTTACCCCCTGAGTCGCGAAGCCATGAGAGTGTGGGAATGGGCGAGTTCCACCGGCTGTTTTCTGGTGGCAACGCACATCCCAGGATGGCCCAACATCCTAGCGGACAGACTCAGCAGGACTATTCTGATGCCTTACGCATGGTCACCGAATCCTTCAGTAGCGGAACAGATCTTCCTCAAAAGGGGTCGGCCTTGCTGCGATCTCTTCCCATCTCCTTCCAACACGAAGTGCAGCAACTTCTTCGCTCTAAACCCCCCTCAAGGGGAAGCCCCCAGGGATGCACTGGTTCATGCTTGGCCTCCCAGTCTTCTCTATGCATACCCCCTGTTACCTCTCATCCCTAAGTTTCTTCAGAAAGCTCGCAGGCTGGGGAGCACAGTGATCCTCATTGCCCCAGTCTGGCCTCGCCAAGTCTGGATCCCCTTCCATTGGTCTCATCTGGTAGTTCCACCATTGATCTTGGATCGGGTTCTGGATCTCACTTCTCATCCCTCGGGGACTTCTCACTCATATATGGACAGTCTGAAGCTTACTGCTTGGCTGCTCCAGTTCCACTAATGATTAGGACTCCCGGTGTATCCTTTCCGGTTAAAACTATTTTGGTGGCGGATCACAAATCTTCCACCAGGAAAACGTATCATAGTAAGTGGAAATGATTCCCCATATGAGCTTCTCATCAGGACTTGGATCCCTTTACGGTTCCAGTCCCAGCAGTTTTAGAATTTTTGGCTACTATCTTCCATCAAGGTTGCTAGCTCTTCTACGGTTAAAGTCCATGGCTTCCCTAGCTTCGTCTAGATTTTGCAAGACCTTCCATAAAGGTACCTGTCTTTTAAGACCCCCGGTGAAAGATCCTACACCTCCATGGGACCTCATCTTTGTACTTCAGGCTCTATTCTCTCCTCCCTTTGAGCCCCCGTGGCTTCAGTAGACCTACAATATCTATCTTGGAAAAATGCCTTTTTGGTGGCTATCACTTCTGCTAGGAGGGTGTCAGAACTTCAAGCATTGTCCATCAAGGTTCCGTACATGGTTTTCCATAAGGACAGGGTTTCCCTGTGTACTAATCCAGCCTTTCTTCCCAAAGTGGTCTCAGAAACCAATATTAACCAGACTATCAGTCTTCCTGTTTTATTTCCAAAACAGGGGTGAATATAAACTACATTTGCTGGACGTACATAGGCAATTGAGATTTTATTTACACAGAATGAAATCCAAGTGACCATCACTCATTGGATTTCCCAATGTGTCATCCGAGCATATTCAGAAAAAGCCATTTCCCCTCAGGGTCAGATAAGAGCACATTCCACCAGGCCTATGGCCACTTCAGCGACCTTTTGGCCCAGAGTGTCACTGGATATTTGTTCTGCAGTTACTTGGTCCTCATCTCATACCTTCATCTCACATTACAAGTTAGACATTGTATCCTGGAGTAGGGCATTGTTTGGCTCCGCGGTGCTCCGGAATATGCTTCCATGAGGGCCACCCAGGTGTTAGTAGCTGGGGACTCTGTCCCACAGGTTGAAGATCTAATGAAGTCAACTGCTTCAGATAAAGAAGTTATGTACTCACCATAATGTTCCATCTGAGTAGTTGTACTTCATTTGTCTTCAGCCATTCCCCCCTCCTTCTCCCAAACCTTGTCACTGTTGGCCTAACCCTGTATATAGGTGCTGAACACTGTAGTGGCTCTCCTTGTTATGCTTAGATTAGGGATATTGGGGAGGCATTAGTGGTAAGGTCAGATTGGGTTGGGCTTATGTTTTATGGAGCAGTAAACTCAATCTGAGGGAAGGAAGGAGAAAGGGTGAGCATTATGGGTAAGTGGAGGAACTTGGAGTTTGGATCAGCTGCTAGTGATGCGGCCGTCTCGGATCCAGTTCTGATCTCTATACCCACAGGTTGAAGACAAATGAAGTACAACTACTCAGATGGAATGTTATGGTGAGTACATAACTTCTTTTTTTCTTTATCACCAAATGTGGCTAAAAAGAGAGAACTCTGAATATCATTTTTATTTGTATTTATTTTCTGTTTTTTGACTCACTCCAACAAGACTATCAATTCTCTTCCTTGTCTTTTTTTTTTTTTTAAATATAAACATCTTATTTAATTGCCATGTATGGCACTGGCAATCTTACATTTTTGTAAATGAAAGTAAACCATAACAATACAATTTCAGTTACAAACATTACAGCTTACAAACCGTGCCAACACAACTGTATCTGCAAATAAGATACATCACTTTTAATATGTCCAGTCATTGCCAGTCAGCCATTACATAGCTCATTCAAATCCTGCCTTCTTTTAAACCTCATTCCTCCTCTCCATGTGCTGATCCCACATTTCCCATTTTTTCCTGTGTAATTTGCTCCTACCCCTTTCCAAACAGCCCAGTTCCAGTTGTTTTATCTCGGTTACTTTGTTACTTCTAAGTAAAGTTGGTTTAGACTTTGATTTCCATTTTCTAGTAATTGCTTTTTTGGCAGCCATCATAATTGGACTCAGCAAAGCCTTACTATGTCTAGGCAGTTCTGATTCTGTGTTGTAGTTCAAAAAAGTAATTTCCCTGGTTATTCCAATTTACTCACCCAGCATCTTTGGCAGTGCAGACTGCAGGGAGTCAGTAAAGTGTGCCAACTCATTACAGTCCCAGAAAATATGTTCCCAGTTAGCTCTTTCTTCCCCATCACACCACCAGCATTTGCTGTTTACCTGAGGAAAAATTCTTTGGAGCCTGCTTGGGGTATAAAAATACCTATGTAAACACTTCCAGGCAAAGATCCTAAATCATCTAGATTTTGTTGTATATTTTGGAGACGTACATATACCCCCCCCCCATTGTTTCTTTGTGAATTGCTTATCTAGTCTCTCTTCCCAATCCTTCCTAACCTCCTCTGATTTATTCTTATAGTTATTATGCAATATTTTATATGCTCTACTAATTATTCCTTTCCTTAATAGCAACTTCTGTTCTAGATTCTACCAAAAACTCTACCAGTGCTGGTCTTTCATTTAGGACACCCTTATTTCTTTCTCTTTGCCTGTACTCTGATATCAATCTTTGATATGCAGTCCAAATAAGTTCTTGGTGCCTTCCCATTCTGTTACCTTTCTCTCTCTAGTTATTTGCTCCCAATACCTTGGTTCCTTTGTCAGTTTTCCCCAGTATATTCCCACCCCTATTGCCTTTTATCTGTACCTCTAATTGCAGTCTTCCTTGTCGGCGGAATCTTCTTTCTTCAGTCTCGTTTTGGCTTAGTTCTTAGAATACCTTCTGGTACGTTGAGTAAAATATGTTTACTAAAAACGTCCAAAAACTAATAAGCACAAGACAAGACGAGCGTACACTGCAAAGTCCAACGAGGTTTAATAGATGAGTAAAACAAGCTTACAGCAATCAGTAGTCCGATGCACACTCTGGTAACTGCCAAGCAATAAAAAGTTAAAATTGATCTGGCTGCACAAAACCCAAGTCACAAAGTGTAAAGCACTTTCCGTTAGGAAACAGTTCTCCTAACTTCTTCAGACAGTCTTGTCAGATTATCTGAAGAAGTTAGGAGAAGTGTTTCCTAATGAAAAGCTCTTTATACTTTGTGGATTGTCTGAAGAAGTTAGGAAAAGTGTTTCCTAATGAAAAGCGCTTTACACTTTGTGACTTGGATTTTGTGCAGCCAGATCAATTTTAACTTTTTATTGCTTGGCAGTTACCGGAGTGTGCACTGGACTACTGATTGCCGTAAGCTTGTTTTACTCAGCTATTAAACCTTGTTGGACTTTGCAGTGTACGCTCGTCTTGTTTTGTGCTTATTACTTTGACTAAAATATTCTGTATGATTATTATTGTTCTCCTTAAAGATCTGCATCCAAAATCCCAGTCTCTCTGTGTTACTTGAGCTTCCTCTTGTTTCATCATCATCTCTTTCCATTTTGAGTTATAGTTTTCTGCTTGTGCTTTGTATAGGAGCCTTAACTGTTCTGCTCTGAAATACCCCTTCAACTCTGTTAATCCCAATTCACCCTGTTCTCCTGGAGGAATAATCTTATTCCACTTGACTCTTGCTGTCTTCCCCTCCCATATAAAATCCATTAGATCTTTGTTAATTACTATCCACAGCTTTTCTTGAGGTTGATAAAATATGCCTGACATGTATATAAAACTAAGGGAGCTACAACATTTTAACTGCTTGTATCTTCCCATCACTATCCGTATAACAGAGCTTCAGTTTCCTCATTTTATGTATTACCTTTTGTTCAGTCTCTTCCCACATATCCTTAGCTGCCACACCTGTATCATTTTTAATCCATACTCCTAAATACTTTATTTTGTCATGTCCCCATAAGTATGGATATTGCTGAACCAATTTATATGTTGGTACATGGTTTTCTAATATTGCTTTTGTTTTGGCTTCATTAATTTTGTATCCTGAAAAGGTTTGAAACTGTCTCAGTATGTTCCACAACACTGTAATGTCCCTTTCTGGTTTTGTCGGGTATAAAATAATGTCATCTGCAAATACAGCCAGCTTTTCTTGACTACCATACCAATTATATTCTTGAATTTCCGAGTCCCTTATTTTCTTTGCCAGCGGTTCTAAATGTAATGCCAGCCTGGTTCCTCTGCTCAAGCAGAGATTATCAGAGACAACCCTAACCACTTTAACTTTCACCTCCGACACCTCATATATCCTTATAATAAGCCTTACAATTTTATCAGGGAATGCAAATGCTTCTGTTCCTGTGCTCATAAAGTCCCAGCTCACTCTGTCAGATGCCTTCTCTGCATCAAGACCTACCAGCAACAGTGATATTTTCTTACATTCTGCTTCCCTCTGGATAATCACTGTTCTGTTAATGTTGTCAAATGTCTGCCTTACCTCCACAAAACCACATTGATCCATATCTATCAATTTTAGCATCACTTTTGCCATTGTTTTAGCCACTATAGATATAAACACTTTATAATCATGATTTAGTATTGAAATGGGTCTCTATGAAGCTAGATCTGATGGTTTTTTACCCTCTTTCTTCCTTGTCTTTTTTGTACATAATTTCTTCACTAGGTGGCTGAAGCCACGTTAACAGCTAAGTAAGACTTAGCTTTTCATTTTCTTTTTTAATGTATTAATTTATTAACCAGGTAAGTAAACTATCTTAAAATCAGATAAAAAATAAAAAAATATTTTTTAATATATTTTTGATATGCTTTTTTGCATATGTTTTTTAATCTTATTTTAAAAATATATTTTTTTAGTTTGATGATATAATATATTAGTCTATGAAGTCAATAAATGTAATTAGAGTGCAATTACTGACTTCTGTTCCTTAGTATTGCTGCTTAATTAGTTTGATTTTATGTATTCTCTAATTGTTGAAGCAATTATGATGTGTCAGTATACGATTGGAAGCTCACGTTTTTAAATGGAAATCTGTTATTCACTCAGTTGTATGGTCTGATGAAGCACTGAAGTGAAAGTGCTTACCTCCTGAGTGCACCATTAATAAAGAACTTTTTTATATTCAATACATATTGACTGTTTGCTGGATTCTGTAAGCAGTGGATTGATGAAGCAGTATATGAATTGAGACGTTGCAACACTGTTTATTGGACTCTGCATGGTAGCTGTTGCTTTATCTTTCAATTTGTTGAGACAGGTAAGTAAACTAGTTGGTCCTCCTTTCAGTCATGGCCTTCACTGTGTGTGTATGGACAGTCTTTATTGTCGTCAATCAGAAAGTAAAAGGAGATCAGGACTGAACTCTGGAAAGTAGTGGTATGAGGTAGAGATCTTAACCTCCTTAGGTAATCCAGATTTTATTCATTGTGCTGCAGTCTTCCTCATTTTGCGGTTTGATATATTCCTGACACACCAGGGCTTGCAGTTCTGGCCAGGAGTGTGCGTGTTTCCATGCACACTGAACTGTCATGCATTTGTACATGCCGGTGTCCTTATGCCTTCTTGGACAGCTGACCTATAACAGGTGTCAGTAGTGCTTATGGGACCTAGTTGCTCCCTATCCCAAAGATAATTGAGCCACTGTCAGCTGCTCACAACTTACTTCCTTCTTCCCCATCTTGCTCATACAGAGCCCAAACAACTAACAGAATCAATTCATCTTGGGTGTACTCTGGGCTCCATCCTTGTGTCTCACAGGTCTGTACTATGGGTACTGCACATGTAGATTATGTCAGGAGCAAAGGCAGCAGAAACATTTCATAGGAATTCAGTATGAAACATCATGAGTAGCATCCTGCATGTCCAGTGATGGTGATTGGGGCACTTCAGCAGAACACTGGTAAGACTAAAAGAGTGTGTTGTTATTTAGGGATAGGTCAAAGTGGATTGTTTTTCTTGTGCTGTCATCAGCCACCTGTTGTAGATGTTCTTCGTGTTTCACTGTTGCAGTCATAGCAGTTGGGTTATCCTGCCAGGGGTAGCCCTCAGTCGGCCCGAATATCAGAGGCTTAGTATTTCTGCTTCGGTTGCTGTCACTCCAGGACTGACGTCAGGTCATCAGTGGTATAAAAACAGGAAGCCAACGCCATTACATCAGTTTTTCTTGCCGAGGAGCCTGAAGCAGAAGCAGTTTGCATGGGTGCCGATCGGCCACTACCTGAGTTTTCATTTCCAAAATTGAAGTTGAAGTCCTCTAAAGCTAAGTACCCCGTTGGGGATCTTTTTTTCTTGCTCTAACTGATGTCAGAAAAGGTTAACAATTGTCTCGCCTGTGGAAAGCAAATACCACACCGAGATTTCCATTCTTACTGCGTCACCTGTTTAGGCCCAGACCACGACATCCCTCGCTGCCGGTTTTGTACTTTGTTCAACTCCAGAACTATACATCGTCGGGCCCTTATCTTAACTAAATACTTTTGCTCTCGATCTCCGTATTCCGAAATGGCTTCAGTAAGCCATCCGACTACCGATCTTCCGAAAAAACATAAGGATAAAGACAGAGACAGACTGCATAGGTCCAAAACTGCTGACGACGCTTCCGTTAAGCTAGTCGTCAGTTCTCTGGTACTCAGTGAGGCACTTTCACAGCCCCTTATGCCCGCTTCTATGGATTCGCAGGCTGCTACCAAGACCCATTCAGAGTCCGGTATGCCGCAAGACTCTTCTTTGACTACGGAACCTGCGGATGTCTACCTTCGATTGGTCTGGAGCCGCTGTGCATATTCAACACAAACCGCAACTTCTTTTGCATCTTCAGTTCTTTTCTAAAACTACCGAGTTTCTAAGGCCCAGAGTATGAACTACGCCTAAAAAAACTGACGACCCAACCTTAAGCGCCTGCTTCCCTGCCTCAGTCTCAGATGCTTAAAATGGCAGAAGACCTTATCATGCTGATTAGGGGAAGCCAGCCTATCCCTGCTAAAAGGAAGAGAGACTTGTCCCCAGCAGCTTTATCTTACCAAGAGTCCGACAACTCTGAGGTTTCTGATTATGAAGACATGCCCTTATCTGCTTATGAGGATTCAGATGCAGAGGAATCCATTCCTTCTGCCTCTCCTCTAGAGGATTTTTCTTTTGGTGAAACCTTACATACATTGAGAGAGCACTTCCATTGGGAATGCCAGGATTATCAGGGAATTTATAGAGTTACCACAGCACAGACCCATAGCTATTCTTCCTGTTCTGGATTTTGTGGATGATGTTTTTATGGAATCTAGTCCAACTCCTGATACTCTGCCTCCTGCTCCAAGGAAACCTGACAGGTACTACAGAGTCCCTGACTCACACAAATTTCTTTTCAAAAATCCCACTGCTGACCCAGAGGTCATTTCCCAAGGACGTAAAGGAATAAAAGCAACTACAGCTAAGAATCCCACCCCTTCGGACAGGGATTCCTGAGATTTAGACAGATGGGGTTAAAAAAGTATACACCTCTGCAACTCTTGCCATTAGAGCATTAAATTGTCAATTCCACATGCTGAAATACCAGCAACATACTATGGAACTTATTAAACAGAAATTATCTACCTTCCCTGACTGTGCAGAAAATAAAGAATTACAGGAGCTTATGCTTTCTGCAAGCCAAGTTAGTAAGCATACCCCGCAGTGTGGGTTTGACGCCCTAGAAGCATTCTGCAGGGCAGCAGTCACAGGTTCTGTACTTAGAAGGCATGCATAGCTTAAGGAACAGACCTTGCCAGGCCATGACAGATCAAAGTTATTGGATGCATCACTGAACAAAGACAATCTGTTTGGCAACAAAGCAGAAGAGGTTTTAAAAAACATGGAAGAAAAAGCTAAGTCTGTGCAGACAGTTAAAGGCTTTTTGCAACTCCAGCCTCCAAGATTCCGTTAGACATTGCCCCTCAAAACTTTGGTTCTTTCCAGCCCTCTCAAGGCCACCTCAGACTAGACCTAGGGGAAGCAGACCCCCCCAGACAGCAGTCTCAGAGTATGCAGAGATCTAAGCAATGGAGTACCTCCACTTCAAAAACAGGGTGTGCTAAGCCACCCCCTTATGAAAAGAATTCACAATGACTTCTCAACTCCACCTCTCACATCTGCCCATTTGCTTGTGCCCCTAGGAGGAAAACTTGCCTCTCATGCAAAAAACTGGGCCTCCATCACCAACGATAGATGGGTCCTCAACATAGTGTCCCAGGGGTACAGATTTTACTTCCACATGCTGCCAACTCCAAAAGAGTTCCCAGATCTTCCTCCAAACCAGTGGCAGAGGCACAAAACCAAGTTCATTCCCTGCTGTCCATGAGGGCAATTCAGCCTGTTCCTGCAGAACAGATAGGCCAAGGTTTCTGTTCCAGACTTTTCCTGGTACCGTGAAAAGAGGGCACCTAGTGTCCAATCTTAGATCTATCCATTCTAAACACCTTCCTGGTGGTACCAGAATTCAAAATGCTCACCCTACAGCAGCTTCTTCCTATGCTGTCCAAAGATGCCTGGTTAGCCACCCTAGACCTAAAAGAGGCCTATCTGCATATCCCAATCAGAGAGTCTTGCAGGAAATATCTACGTTTCAGGGCAGGATCTATGCATTATCAGTTCTTTGCACTTTCCTTTGGCTTATCCACTGCTCCCAGAGTTTTCACAAAATGCCTGGCTCCAGCCATTGCTTTTTACAGACAAAGAAATATTCAAATTTATCCCTACTTGGACGACTGCCTGATTCAGGCAGACAGTCAGGAAAAGCTGTTGTAGCACCTGACATTTGTAAAGGACCTACTAACATCAGTGGAGTACACTTTAAATGAAAATAAATCCAAACTAGTCCCCAGTCAAAAAACTGTATTCTTGGGAGGAAGCTTGGACACAGCATCCCAGATGGCATTCCTTACTACAGAAAAACAGGCCTGTCTGACAGCCTACTTTTCTCACCTGGCCACCAAAACCTAGTTATCCGCAAGGAAAATCCTGGAAGTTCTAGGGTCATGGCCTCCTGCATTCTACTAATTCCATATGCCAGACTGCATATGAGGAAACTTCAGTGGTACTTAAAAAGCCTTTGGTGTCAACATTCTCAGGACCTAGAAACTGTTATACTTATGATACCTTGTCTAAGGAAAGATTTTCTTTGGTGGGCAGCAGCATGCAACCCCAACAAAGGACTTCACTTTTCACAACCCCATGCCGCCCAGACCCAAATCACAAATGCATCAGACTATGCCTGGGGTGCACACCTGGATGGCAGGTGCATTCAGGGACACTGGAGCCAAAACTAAATTCATCTGTGCACATCAACCAAAAAGAGATGCTAGCTGTTCAGCACGCTGTGACAGCTTTCAGATCCCTACTCTCTCCGGGGCTTCTACTAATCAAAACTGACAACACCACAGTGATGTGGTACATCAACAAGCAGGGGGGAATCCACTCTTACCCACTATGCAGGCTAGCCATGACCCTTTGGAACACAGCCTCAGCCATGCATATTCACCTACTAGCACAATTCTTGCCAGGCAACCAAAACTCTCTGTCAGACAACTTAAGCAGAAATCTCCTAGACCCACACAAGTGTCAATTAAACCACAACACCTTCAGCCTTGTGACCCAGAAATGGGGTACCCTGAAGGTGGACCTATTTGCCTCCCCCAACAACCACCAGCTCAGCAAATTCTACACCAGGGAACATCACAGCAAGGCTTGGAAAGTGAATGCCCTATCCTTCCAGTGGGCAAACGTCTCTATCTATGCATTTTCCCATCTACCTCCTCTTACAAGAGTATTACTCAAGATAAGGGAGGAAAGACCAAGGGTAAGCCTGATTGCCCTAGACTGGCCATGCCAACACTGGTACCCACTACAGTGCAGTCTCTCTCCATTGCCTCCATGGCACCTCCCTCAGATTCCAACTCTCCTGACTCAGCAGGAGTGAGAGTTCTTGCATCTACAATTGCAGACCCTGAACCTGACAGCCTGGCTTATTCCTTGACTTCTCCTCCAATGGCCAGCCTAAGCAAGCAGGTCCTGGACATTCTATGTGAAGCCAGATGACCCAGCACTAGAAAATCCTATTCTGACAAGTGGAATAGGTATTGCTCCTAGATCCAGGCTAAAGGAGCTGAACCAGCACAGCCCTCTTTACCTCTCATCCTGGATTACCTAGCAGACTTACTTAACAGGGGCCTATCCTTCTCTTCTATTAAAATCCATGCCTCTGCCATCTCTGCACATTACAGCACATAGTCACCTCTCTTTTCACACACCGTCTTCAAGTAGTTCCTTAGAGGGGCTAACAACCTTATTCCACCAGGAAGAACCCCTACCCCTGCTTGTTGGAAAAGCTCACACTACCCCGCTTTGCACCTGCAGCTTCAGCAGAGTTAAAATTCCTCTCTTGGAAAACAGCCTTGCTTCTGGCCGTCACTTCAGCTAGAAGAGTGTCTGAGCTACAAGCACTTATGGCTGTGGAACCCTTCATCATTTTTCATGCTGACAGGGTCTCCCTCAGGACTAACCCAACTTTCATGCCTAAAGAGGTGTTCAGTGTGGCTCTCAACCAATCTATTCATTTGCCCACCTTTTTCCCTAAACCTCAAAATAAGGGGGAAAGGATCCTGCACTGTTTAGATGTGCACAGACAGCTCAGATCCTAGCTGGATAGGACTAAGCCCTTTAGGAAATCTGACCAGTTACTAGTCAGCTTTGCACCGGAGCAGAGGGCAAAGCCATATCAAAACAAACCATTTCCAAATGGTTAGCACTCTGTATCCATTTCTGTTACAAACACCACGGGAAACCACCCCCATGGGGGGGTTAGAACACATTCCACTAGGGCAACTTCACCCTCTGCAGCCTTTCTCAGAGGGGTCCCTACCAGGGACATCCTGGAAGATGCAACATGGAGTTCTGTTCATACCTTCACCAAGCATTACCACCTGCCTATCTTTTCCAAATCCAGGGCAGGCTTTGCAACCGCAGTCCTGCAGGGCATACTAGCCAGTCCCAACTCTTCTTGACTGCCTCCACCCATTCTTCAGCTTTGGGAATCAACCCAAGTGTGATGACTGCAACAGTGAAACACGAAGAATGTAGTACAGTTGTGTACACTTACCAGAAATGTAGATGTTCAAGTGTATTCACTGTTGCAGTCCTGGTTTCCTACCCTCCAGCCCCCGTGTCTCTCTCTCTCTCTTCCTCACTCTTTACAGGGCTATTTGGTATTTACTTTCTACTGGTGGTATTATTCCACCATAAACTAGCTCCCTGTTTGGGGGCTCCTGACATTTGGGGCAAGAAAAACTGATGTAATGGCGTCTGCTGCCTGTTTTTATACCATTGATGACCTGACATCAGTCCTGGAGCGACAGCAGCTGATGCAGAAATACTAAACCTCTGGTATTTAGGCCAACTGAGGGCTACCCCTGGCAGGATAACCCAAGTGTGATGACTGCAACAGTGAATACACTTGAACATCTACATTTATGGTTAAGTGTACACAACTGTACTTTTTGTATGATGTTTTGGAAAAATTATAACAAGACTTATTTAAAATGTTATTTTTCTTCCAGTTTTTTAATTCAGTGTCGGCCTCTGTCTGCTAGTATGGGTAATGCTATCAAATACGTCAAGAAGGAAATTTCTAACATTCAAAGCACTGTAAAAGAAGAAGAGGTGAGACTTTGAAATGTTTGGCTGCTTTAGTTTGTTCCTTACCTCATTAAGAATTTCTTTGTTGACTGTATAATTTCACTGACTTTTCATCTTTAATGTGCATTCTAAATGTAAGACACTTTATACCGATGTACAGAATGAAGTGTGAAAGTAATAGTTTGCAGTCCACAGATGCAGTTTAGTACTGTTTGATAATGTTTTAGGGGCACTGATATTTGAGCTACACATTCTAGAGATGCATATTTCTAAGTAGATTTCTGATAAACTCTGTATAATGGATTGAGTAAATCAGCAGTATATTTAGACAATTTTTTGTGGATCTGTTTTCAGAAATTTTCACAGGGGCCATCAGAGTTCTGGTTTAATTTGTCACTCATCTTTGAGTTATCTGATGATGTCAATTCTCATTTTATCCTAGCCATATGGGTTTAGTTCCAAGCATCAGAACTGACTCGGCTGTTACTACAGCTCACGGTAGCCAAAAACTCTCGAGCCTAAATCTTACCCAGAATGCTTCTCTCCCAGTTACCTCAGTTCTCATTTGCCACTTTTTGTGACAGACGCGTTTGCCATTGCTCTCGAGCCAAGTGTTTTTTAATATATATATATATATATATATATATATATATATATATATATATATATATTTTTTTTTTTTTTTTTCTGAATTCTTTCGAACCTTATTATAGTTAATCTTGCTAATTGTTTGCTTTCTAATTCTACCCACTTCATTTCTAGGATTTTTGAACTTGTCTTCTCCTTTCTTTCCTACCTTCCTTCCTTTCTGTATAACTTGGTATAATCTGGCCTGTCATTGTTGGTTTCATCCTTCTACTTTCTATTATTTAAAAAAAAGGCTGTTTATTGTTATTAGTTGAGTGTTCCTGTTTGTGAGGACTTTCTATGTGTGTGTGTGCGCCTATAGCTGACCTGTTTAAATCACTGTTGAGAACTTTAAGCTATGAAAATTCTGGCTGACAAACCTAAAGTTCCTTCTGGCTTCAAAAGATGCCAGAAATGAGGGCACAAAATCCCTAGGTCTGATATTTATTGTGCGTCTGTTGGCTGGACCCTGTTCACCTTCAAAAAGACTGCTCTGTGTCATGGTTTCAGTCGCAGGATGCTAGTGGAAAGAAAAAATAAACTGATTTTGAAGGGTATGATTCCATCAGCCTCAACTGAAGCTATATCTGGTTTAGAAAAGGCCAAGAGCAAGAACGATGTGTCTCCCCCTTCTTCCTCATCTTCCTTTACTAAAATGTTGGAGAAGTCAAAAAAGGGAAGTCTGTTGGTGCCTTCTACTCCGTCAGCACCATGTTTAAAAAGATCAAAGTCTTTGGTTCCCTTAGAATTCTTGGAACTGACTTACTCCATAAGTAAAACTTCAGTCCCAAAGGGATATATGGAACTGAGACTGTAGGATCAGACTAAGTCTTTGGCACCTAAGATGTCAGTGCAAGGAGCATCCTGAATCTTTGGCACCAAAATTATCAGTGCAGACATCTCCCTTGTTGCTGACTACGTCAGCACTGTGTGAGCATTTTGACGAGTCTTCCATAATGATTCCCCAGAGAACTTCATATTCTCCCTCTATTGACTCCTTTCCCAGAAGGTTGCCTTTGCCCATTCTGGAAAGGCAAATTCGCTCTCCATCCTTTCTACCCATTCCTCCAAAAGCTTAACTAAGAAAGATGTGGATAAGATGGTGAATAAGATATTGTGGGTGATAAGATTGTCAGGTACCACTTCGGCTTCGGCCCCCACAGGTGTAGGAGCTGACTCTTCCTTTACCCCTCTGTTTTTTTCCTCCTTTGACTTTTTCTGAAGCCTTAGAGTTTTTGTCTCTGAGCTGCCCAGCACTGACTGCATCAGTTCCGGAGATATCCCTGTCTTCAGAACTGGTTCCTGCTGTGAGGTCTCCAGTTCATTCGGATCCAGAGACCTGTCAGAGCCATATCTGTCCTGTCGGCAGTGAGGAGTGGAAGTCGATTCCTATTTTTTCGGTGCCTTCTCTGCACTCTGAGCATTGGCACAAATCATTTTGGCTCTGGTTTCTGGCGCTTTCTCTTCAGAGCAGCTAGTGAGTTAGGTTCTGAAGCAGTCTTTCTCAATTTCAGGCTCCCGTCCCTCTTCAGGGGAGCCAGCTTTTGAAGCAATGGAGAGAGCCCCGACTGTCACAGTGAAACAGTCGGCCCCTTCCATTTCAGAGCAAATATCTCTTTCCTCCTCATGCCCGGATATTCTTTCCACACTCCCACTGGGTCAGCGGGTGCCGAGACTGCAGTAAACCCAGATAATTCTTTCCTCTTCTGATACCTCCCCTGATCACCCCACTGAGGAGGTCGCTAAAAAGAAAGAGTGTAAGAGGAAGCACTTGGATTCCCCAGAGTAATCAATCACCGAAGACACTGACTTCGATGAAGGAGAGGGATCCCCAAGGTCACTCCCTGATGATATTTCCTTTGGAGACATTCTGGAAGAATTAAAACAGAGGGGTGACTAGAAGTCCCAAAATCCCTCTTTCAAGGAGTCAGTGTACCTGCAGGCTTTTGACACTTGGTCATCTACCTCTTTTGTGACTCTACCCATTGATGAGCTCATTCAGTTAATCTCTCAGTGGGTATGGAAGGCCCTGATACTATTGAACCTATGCCCAAGAGACCAGACAAAATTCTGTCCACCCCTGAAGACAAACAGTTCTGGGCCAAAGGGTTAACTGTTGATGCCATGGTCATGGCGACAGCCACAAAGAAGGAACTGGCCGATGAGAGTTCCCCTATTCATCCACCCAGCAGAGAGTCTCTGGTGATGGATAGATTTGGAAAGCGGGTCTGTGCATCATCGACCTTTGCTGTAAGGTCTTTGAATTTTTTGGTGCATTTTGCCAGACTTCAGAGGGGTCTGATCAAATGTGTTATTGGATACCCTGGCCGGAGCTGTTTCTGAGGAGATTCAAGAAAAGGTTGCTTTCCATTTGGCTACCCTGGAATCTTTGTCAAATTCATCCATGAGGCTTATTGCTCATGCAGCTGAAGGGACAACTAGAGAGGCCATTTTAGGTGTGGCCATAAGGAGACACGCCTGGATGCACCTATGTGATTTTGTGGCGTGAAGCCATTTAAGTCTTTGTCAATGCACCTTTTTATGGATCATCCCTGATGTTCTTCGTGTTTCACTGATGCAGTCATTACATTTGGGTTATCTGCTTGCAGGAAGCCCTCAGCCGGCCTGGTTATCAAAGTCTTGGGTCCTGCGTCGGTTGCTGTCTCTTCTTCCAGACGTCAGATAGTCAGGGGTATAAAGGATGCAGCTGATGCCATTACATCAGTCTTTCTTGCCATGCAGTGCCCGAATCAGAAGCAGTTCGCAAGTGCCGGTCGGCCGACTCCTGAAATTTTCGTTTTCGAGTTTCAGAACCGAAGTCTTCAAAAAAGCTAAGTACCCCGTTGGGGATCCTTTTTCTTGTTGATGTCAGTAAAAGTTAACAATTGTATTACTTGTGGAAAGCAAATACCTCATAAAGATTTTCATTTGTACTGCATTCCTTGCTTAGGCCCAGACCACAATGTCCCTCTCTGTCGGTTTTGTGCCTTATCCAATCCTCAAACTATTCGTTGTCGGTTCATTTTTGCATCAAAGTATTTCGGTACTCGGTTTAATTATCCAGAAATGGTTTCGGTAAGCCATCCGACTACTGACATTCCGAAAAAACGTAAAGATAAAGAAAGAGACAGACCACATAGGTACAGAGCTGCCGACGAAGCTTACGTTAAGCTAGTCGCCAGTTCGCCGGTACTCAGTGAGGCGCTTTCACAGCCCCTGATACCCACTACTTCAGATTCACAGGCTTCTACTGAGACCCATTCGGAATTGGGTATGCCGCGAGATGCTTCTTTGACTATGGAACCTGCGGATGTCTCTACCTTGGATGGGTCTGGAGCCGCTGTGCAGGCACCGGCTTCTGAGTGTGTATTCAGGCCTACTGACTTGCATATCAAACCAATGCCATCTTCTTCGTCAAGGCCTAAAACTCGATCCACGCCTAGAAAACTGAATCCAAACTGCATGGTCAGGCCCATATGCCTAAAAAACAAATGATAAGAATGGCTGAAGACCTTATTACTCTAAATAGGGGAAGCCAGCTTTCTCCCTCTAAGAGACCTAGAACTGATTTTCTTTCTGATTCTTCTGATCAGGATTCTGAAATTTCTGTATCTTCTGATGACCAGGATTTGCCCTTATCTACCTATGAGGATTCTGATGCACAGGACTCCATACCCTCTGCTTCCCCTCCAGTAGATTTCTGTTTTGGTGAAACTTTGCACACTCTTAGGGAGCATTTCCGCTGGGAAAGCCAGGGTTACTCTGACTCCAAAAAGTGGCTTAGGGAATTCTTACTCCTACCTCAACACAGGCCTTTAGCTATCCCTCCTGTACTGGACATTGTAGCTGATGGCTTCTTGGAATCTAACCTGGCCCCAGATACTTTACCCAAGAAACCTGACAGGTATTACAGAGTACCTGACTCTCACAAGTTCCTCTTTAAGTATCCTACTGCGGACCCAGAGACCATTTCACAGGGACCCAAAGGCATTAAGGCTACTACTGCCAAAAACCCTACCCCCTCTGATAGAGATTCCAGGGCCCTGGACAGATGGGGTAAGAAGGTATACACTTCTGCTACTTTGACCATTAGGCCCTTAAACTGCCAGTTTCATATATTAAAGTATCAGCAGCATATTATTGGATTACTTAAACAGAAAATGATGTTGATTCCTGACTGTGTTGAAAATAAAGAATTACAGGATTTAATGCATTCTGCTGAACAAGTTGGTAAACATACTTTGCAATGTGGTTTTTACTCTTTAGAAACATCTTTCAGGGCTGCTGTCACTGGGTCTGTTCTTAGAAGGTATGCTTGGCTTAAGGAGCAAACTTTGCCAGATCATGTTAAAGCTAAAATGTTAAGTTGTCTATCTCGCCTTCATTCTTGCTGGATGGGTTCGGAGCCGACCTCGGCTCCGACTCGGCCACTCTAAAAGCTCGAGAGTTGGTTCCACCGGCTCGAGGCTCCCCTTATATCCCACAATGCTAGGCGTGAGTTACCTCAGATCTCGTTTGCCGCTACAGCGATCGAGGTGTTGGTTTTCTACCGGCTTCTTGGTGAGTAAACTTTCAGTAAAGTTAGTATACTTAAACCCCTTTATTTTTAATTTTAACTCTTGTTTCCCTTAGTTTAGTGGAATTCTCTCCCTTTTTTCTCTAAAATCCCGTTTCTTCCCCACAAGAACTTATAAGTTCTTCCCTCGGGCCTTCAGGCCTTCTTCTTCCATTCCCTAGTGGTGTGTGTGTTGTTTCTCTTAAATTAAAACCTTTGATAGTTGTTTTATTTTTTTGAGTTTAAAAATAAGATAGGGTGTAATCAGTGTGTGACTGGGTGTGTGTGATTACACTTTTTTTTTTCTAAGATGTCTAAAGACACAAAGGTCTCAGGCTTCAAGAAGTGTGATGCGTGCTGTCAGAAAATGTCTCTGACAGACGGTCACACTTCTTGTGTCTACTGCCTGGGGCCTTTGCACCTGCAGGACTCCTGTGCTGTATGCCACGGCTTCAGTCCCAGGGTCCTGCAGGAAAGAAAGAACAAATTGATCCTAAGAGGTTTACTCAAGCCTGAGGATTCCCTTTCTGTCTCTGGGAAGCCCTCCAAGGCTTCTAGGTCCTCGGCTCCAGCTACTGAGCCGAGACCTAAGGCTACTAAACCTCCGTCTACATCGGCTCCGGCTGGAGCCGATGAGTATCAGTCTACAGTTTCTGTGGTTCCCTCGGCTCCAGCTGGAGCCGAGGTATTAGAAATTCCCTTGTCGGCTCCGACCAGACCTTCGGAGCCGACATCTAAGAAGAGATCTAGGTCACCATCCCTTGGCTCCGTTCATTCGGCTCCAGCATCTCCTCTGCTGTCTGAACGGAGCCATAAATCTCACTCCTCTAGGTCATCGAGGCTGTCGGATCATGACCTTCAGAGGGTAGTGAGTCGACTTCTTAAGTCCGAGGCACTGGCCCAAATGCTTCAGAGCCCGACTCATCAGTCGATGCCTGCCCCTGTCCATCAATATGTTCCTCCTCCGACTCCGTTGAGCTCGGAGCCGGGTCGTTTCGGAACCGAGACTGTGGTAGCGTCGGAGCCGACACAATTGTCTTCGGCTCCATCGTCGGCTCCGATTTCTTCCTTGGAAGAATCTCGGCGCCGGACTTCCATCGTCGGCTCCGAGGGGGTGAGTGGCATCGGACCCTTGTCCGACCCCGCTCTCCCTCTCGGGGCTTCGGCGCTGGTAAGTTCGGCTCCGACATCGGCCTCGGAGCCATCACTGTCGGTGCCGAGGGAGGTTTTTAGCTTTTCGGAGCGGGGACCTCTGGCTCTGCCTGACAGGGGTGCGTTCGAGGTCATGCGGAGTGTGTTAGAACCTGGTTCTACCCCACAGTCGGCTCCGTCCGCCCCCCCCTCTTCGGTGCCTCAGGTCAAGTCGACTCACTCCCTCATCCCGGACCGCAGAGAGCCAGCTCCTCAGGAATCCCCCGTGGGGATCTCATCCTCTTCCGAGGCCTCTCCTGTTTTGGCAGAAGAGCCCCCTCGGAAGAGAAAGTGTAAGAGGAAACACATAGACTCACCTGAGTCCGTCACCTCTGACACAGATTTAGAGGATTCCGAGGGTTCCCCCCGTTCCCCTTCTGAAGATGTCTCCTTTGCAGACATTCTGGAAATCCTTAAGCAGAGGGGAAATTGGCCAGCCCTCAACCCTTCGGAGGATGAATCTGTGTACCTTGAGGCGTTTGGCTCGTCCTTCCACCTCCTGGGTGTCTCCCCCCTTTGCCCCCCTCATGCAGGTGGTAGCAAAAGGCATGGACGGCTCCTGATTCGGTGGACCCCACTCCCAGGAGACCCTCAAAATTCATAACGGCACCAGCAGATAAACAGTTTTTGACAAAAGGAGTTTCTGTGGATGCTATGGTAGTTGCTGCTGCCACTAAAAAGGAACTAGCTGATCCTTCAGTACCTGTCCATCCACCTAACAAGGAATCTAGGTCCATGGACAGGTACGGAAGCGGATGTTCACGTCAGCGACATTTGCAATGCGTTACGCTGAACTACCTATGCCATTTTACTCGTCTTCAAAGGGACTTGATCAAAGAAGCGAGTGATATGTTGAAGGATCCTACAGCTGCGGGTTTTCAAGATAAGATGAACACTCAGCTGGCTACCCTGAACTCCATAGCCAACTCCTCCATGCGCCTCCTTTCTTATGCGGCTGATGGAGCGAGCAGGGCCGCAGGGACAGGTGTGGCCTTACGTAGGCATGCCTGGATGCGGCTATGCAATTTTGCGGACCCCTTTAAAACGTCTTTCACTAATTCCCCATTCGATGGATCATCTCTCTTTGGTCCTCAAGTGAAAGAAACCTTGACTAGGTGCGAGACTGATGGCAAGACTCTTTCTGCCGTCGGAGTCCGTTTTCTACTCCTTCTAGGCCTTACCCCAAAGGCCAGAAAAATGGGAAAATGTGGTTCCGTAAACAATCTCAAGGGACTTCACCTGACGACGAGAGGCGGTTCCCCGCCAGAGGCAGAGGGGGGAACAACAATGGTAGACGTCGCCCTAGAGGCAGGGGGGGTCCGCAGAACCAGGGCAATCGAGAAACTTTCTCCGATAAGCCCTTTCAGCATCCCTGAGGTGTTGCCCGACTGTCCACCTTCGGAGGCAGTCGGGGAAGATTGTCACTGTACCCAGAAGCCTGGCTATCCCTAACTCGAGACAAGTGGGTACAGTCCATCATTTCGAAGGCTATTCCATTCCCTTCGTCGCATTCCAAACCGATCAAAAATCCCTTCCAGATGTTCCACCGCTCAAAGGGATCTTGCAGCTTTGGAAATTTCAAAGCTGCTTGCAAAAGAGCAATTCAGCCAGTTCCAGCAGACCAGCAAGGATCCGAATCTACTCCAGGTTCTTTTAGTTCCAAAGAAAACAGGGACTGGAGACCAATTTTGGATCTCAGTATCTTGAACAAGTCGGTCAAGAAAACAAGATTTCGGATGGTCACGCTGCAGTCCATCCTTCCCTTTTGGGAAAAGGAAACTGGATGTGCTCTATAGACCTTCAGGATGCGTACTATCACATAAAATGAACAGACGCTCCAGAAGATTCCTCCGCTTCAGGCTGGGAACCAGTCATTTTCAATTCAGGGCCCTGCCCTTTGGTCTCACCACTGCCCCGGTGTTTACCAAATGCATGGCAGTGGTAGCTTCTCACCTGAGGTGACAAGGATTCCAGGTGTTTCCATATTTGGACGACTGGCTCCTCACAGCTCCCACCAAGCATCTTCTTCTAATGGCCAGGGATTACACCTTTCGCATTTGTCAAAAGTTAGGCATTTCAATAAATTGCGAAAAGTCTGTTTTGTCGCCTTGTCGTACTATTACCTTTATAGGCAAATCTAGACACAGTCAACATGTCTGCGAGACTAACAGATCAGAGAATAACAGACATACACAAACTGGTCTCACTCCTCTTCAGCAACAACAGAATCAAAGCCAGGTTAGTTCTGAAAGTGTTGGGAATTATGGCGGCTGCCATACCTCTGCTTCCATTAGTCAGATTCCACATGAGAATCCTTCAATGGATGCTCTTTGCACAATGGTCATACCAGCAACTTCCGATGTCCCACACCATTATGATTACGCAGGCATGCAGAAATCATCTTCTGTGGTGGATGTCTTCCTCAGCTCTTATTGGGAAGACCCTTTGTTCCTTCCCCTCCGGTTGCTACTCTGACAACGGACGCCTCCCTGATCGGGTGGGGGGGGCATTATCAGGGCAGGGCTGTCCAGGGCACATGGCAACCAGACGAATGCCACTTGCACATAAATGTTCTGGAGATGAGAGCAGTGCTTTTAGCGTTGCAAGCCCTTCAAGACTCTCTTCCCTTGGGAACGATTGCAATCCAGACAGACAACATGTCTGTAGTGTGGTATATCAACAAACAAGGCGGAACCAGGTCCTACCCCCTGTGCCGAGAAGCACTCAGACTGTGGCAATGGGCGATTTCTTCTCAGCGGTTTCTGATAGCAACGCACATCCCCGGCAAGTCCAATCAAATCGCGGACAAGTTGATCAGAGCTATCCTCATGCCTCATGAGTGGTCTCTGAAAGACTCTGTTGTGAGAGATATTTTTCTCAAGTGGGGTCAGCCTTGCTGCGACCTTTTTGCTACTCCCCAAAACAGCAAGTGCAGAGATTATTTCACACTATTCCCTTTACCAGGCCAGCCCAGCAGAGACGCTCTAGTCCAAGTTTGGCCCCGGGGACTTCTGTATGCATTTCCTCCCTTCCCACTAATCTCTCAAGTGATACAGAAAGCTATCACTCAGAAGGCCTCATTGATCCTCATTGCTCCTTACTGGCCTTGACAGGTGTGGTTCCCCTTTCTACATCATTTTCTATTGGAGTGACCTTGGCATCTGGACCTAGTTCCAGATCTTTTGATCCATCAGTCGGGTCAGTTTCATCGCTCCCTTCCCTCTCTGAACCTCACTGCTTGGTTCCTCCATGCCAGGCTTCCTCAATTATCTCACTCTGTTCGAGATATTTTGATAGCTTCCCATAAATCTTCAACTCGAAAGATTTATTTGAGTAAGTGGAAACGCTTCACATATTGGGCTCAAGGAAGGGACATAGATCCTTTCACTGCTTCCATCCAAATGGTCCTTGATTTTCTAGCTGAACTCTTCCATGCAGGTTCATCTCCTTCTACTCTTAAAGTTCAATTGGCAGCTATTTCTAACTTTCATGTGGGTATTTCAGAGTCTGCCATAATGTCCCACAAGCTTTGTAAAGCCTTTTTGAGAGGAGTTTTTCTACTCAGACCTCCTATAAGAAATCCTCCTCCTCCTTGGGACCTAAATTTAGTTCTTACTTCTTTGATTCTTTCCCTTCGAACCTGCAGCCTCCTGTTCTTTAAAATTGCTATCATGGAAGACTCTCTTTCTGGTAGCTATTACTTCAGCTAGAAGAATTTCAGAACTTCATGCACTCAGCTGTCGACCTCCTTATCTGTTGTTCCATAAGGACAGGGTATCCTTACGAACCAACCCGTCCTTTTTGCCCAAGGTAGCCTCGACGTCTAACCTAAATCAAAGCATTGACCTCCCTGTGTTTTTTCCAGAATATTCCAATAGGTCTGAACAAAAATTACACTGGCTAGATGTTCATCGTCAGTTAAGGTACTATTTGGATAGAACAAAACAATTCAGAAAATCTGACCAGCTGTTTGTCTCCTATGCAGAAGGCAGAAAGGGACTTTCAGTTTCAAAGGTATCATTATCTAGATGGCTAACGTCTCTGATTTCCCTTGTTTATGAAATTAGACACCAAAAGCTGCCTAATAAACCTAAGGCCCATTCCACCAGAGCTTTGGCTACTTCTATAGCCTTCCAAGACAGACTGCCTATTGACACCATTTGTGCAGCGGCTACTTGGTCTACTCCTCACACTTTCATTTCTCATTATAAGTTGGATTTAGCTTCTAGACATAGAGCTAACTTTGGTTCCACTGTTCTCAGGAGTCTGTTCCGTTAGGCCACCCGGGACAAGGTGCTAGGGGCGCGGTCCCATCCAGCAAGAATGAAGGCGAGATAGACAACTTAACATATAGAAGTTATGTTCTTACCATAACGTTCCATGTTAGTTGTCTTCTTCTCGCCTTCTTCTTGCGTCCCACCCTCCTTCCCCCTGGCCTGGACAGACCTAGAGGAGTTGTGATTGTGACCTCTCTTTCTACCACCTCTTTTCTTAGGCATATGCTGTTGTGCATATTTCCTGGATCAGGATGTAGGTCACCCTTCTTTCTCCCTGGTTTTAGAGGTGGACTTTGTTTATAGTTATTCTGATACTATTATAAGCTGGGGTTAGCTTACAAACGAGATCTGAGGTAACTCACGCCTAGCATTGTGGGATATAAGGGGAGCCTCGAGCCGGTGGAACCAACTCTCGAGCTTTTAGAGTGGCCGAGTCGGAGCCGAGGTCGGCTCCGAACCCATCCAGCAAGAAGAAGGCGAGAAGAAGACAACTAACATGGAACGTTATGGTAAGAACATAACTTCTATTTACTGGATGCTCCCTTAAACCAAGACCGCCTGTTTGGCAACAAAGCAGAAGAAGTACTTAAAAAGATGGAGGAAAAAGCTAAATATATGCAAATTGTTAAAGATTTCCTTCAAGTACAGGCTCCCAGATTTAGTAGGCATTGGCCTTCTAAGAACTGGTCCTTTCCTGTCTCTTCCATGCCTTCTCAGTACAAACCCAGGAACAGCAGACCACATAGGCTACAGTCTCAAGGTACTCACAGGCCTAAGCAGTGGGGGGCTCCCACTTCCAAAGCTGGAAGTAGTAAGACACCCCCAATGGTAAACTATCACAGTGACTTAACCTTAAACCTTCCAAGCCCTGCTCAGCTGACTGCTCCTTTAGGGGGAAAGATCACCCTGCATGCAAAAAACTGGGAACTCATTACCCAAGACAAATGGGTTTTAAATATAGTTTCCCAAGGATACAGATTCCACTTCCACACCTTACCAACCCCAAGTGGGTTGGCCAGACCTACCCCCAAGTCAGTGGGCAGAGGCTCAACAGCAGGTTCTCTCACTTCTAAGTATCAGGGCTATTCAACCTATCCCAGCAGAGGAATGGGGACAAGGGTTTTACTCAAGACTTTTCCTGGTACCCAAAAAGACAACTCCTGGCATCCTATCCTGGACCTGTCTATCCTAAACACCTTTTCGGTAATCCCAAAATTCAAAATGCTAACTCTTCATCAGCTGCTTCCCATGCTAGGCAAAAATGCCTGGTTGGCAACATTGGACTTAAAGGAAGCTTAGCTGCACATCCCAATAAGGGAATCTTGCAGAAAATACCTACGCTTCAGAGCAGGCTACATGCACTATCAGTTCTCTGTAATGCCCTTTGGCTTATCTACTGCGCCCAGGGTATTCACAAAGTGCCTAGCTCCAGTCATTGCATTCTGCAGGCAAAGAAATATTCAAATATACCCATACCTGGACAATTGTCTAATTCAGGCAGAAAGTCAGGACATACTATTAAATCATCTGGCATTTGTAAAGAAACTGCTAACCTCACTGGGTTACACCATAAACGAAAAGAAATCTCACCTAGTACCCTGCCAACAAATTGTATTCCTGGGAGCAAGCTTGAACACAACTTCCCAGATGGCCTACCTCACGCCAGAGAAACAAGTTTATTTGACAGTCTACTTCAAACTGCTGGCCACAAAGACCCAGCAATCTACAAGGAAAATACTGCAAGCCCTGGGGTTCATGGCCTCCTGCATCCTACTAATTCCATATGCAAGACTGCATATGAGGAAACTACAATGGTATCTAAAAAGCCTATGGTGTCAACATTCTCAGGACCTGGAATCAATGATTCGTATCATTCCTTGTATAAAGACAGAGTTCTTTTGGTGGGCAGAGGCCTGCTACCACAACAAGGGACTGCCATTCACTCTACCCCCTGCTGCCCAAACCCTAACAACAGACTATGCATGTGGGGGGCTCACTTGGCAGGGCAGTGCATTCAGGGCAAATGGAACCCGAGTCAAATGCACCTGCATATCAATCAAAAAGAAATGTTAGCTGTGCAGAATTCTCTGACAGCCTTCAAGGACCACATTTTTCTAGGACAATTATTGGTAAAGACAGATAACACCACTGTTATGTGGTACATAAACAAGTAGGGGGGAACCCACTCATACCCTCTCTGCAGTCTAGCCATGGCTCTATGGAACACAGCCTTGAGCTACCAAGTGCACCTACAAGCTCAATTTCTGCCAGGCAAGCTAAATTCACTGGCAGATGACTTAAGCAAATATCTCATGGACCCACACAAGTGGAAACTGGAACCAAAGATATTCAACATTTTGAGAAACAAATGGGAGAGCCCAGAGATGGACCTGTTTGCCTCCCCTCAGAACTACCCGTTGGACAAATTCTGCACAAGGACTCCCCACAGATAAGCTTGGAATGTGAATGCCCTGTCCTTCACCTGGGAAAGCCTCTCAGTTTATGCCTTTCCCCCTCTGCCTCTCCTCTCGAAAGTTCTACTAAAGATCAAACAGGACAAACCAAGGACAATACTTATTGTACCAGACTGGCCACACCAATACTGGTACCCCCTCTTGCGCAGTATGTCACTACTGGACCCATGGCACCTGCCTCAGACCCCTTCCCTGCTGTCCCAGCAGGAGGGCCAGATTATGCACCCCCAGCTTCAAACCCTGAACCTTGCAGCCTGGCTAATTACCCGAGCTCTCCAATACCATCCCTCAGTAAGCAAGTGCTGGATGTCATTCTGGAGGCAAGGAGGCCTAGTACTAGAAAATCCTATGCTGAAAAGTGGAAAAGATACTGTTCCTGGAGCCAAACTCAGGGAATGGGCACAACAATTCCCAGCTTACCGCATATTCTTCAATACTTAACAGAGATGCTTCACAAGGGCCTTTCCTTCTTTTCTATTAAAATTCATGCCTCAGCCATTTGCACATTATAATACTGAGCCACCCCTCTTCTCTCACCCCCTGCTGAAACAATTCCTCAGAGGGGCCAAAAATTTAAGACCACCCAGGAGAGCCCGTGCTCCAGCCTGGGACCTTAACTTTGTATTGGAAAAGCTCACTATACCACCTTTTGAGCCAGCTGCAACTGCAGAGTTCAAATTCTTTCTTGGAAAACAGCCTTCCTTCTAGCCATCACTTCAGCAAGAAGAGTGTCTGAATTACAGGCCCTCATGGCAGTGGAGCCTTTCATCATCTTCCATGCAGACAGGGGTGTCCCTTAGGACCAATCCTTCCTTTATGCCCAAGGTGGTATCCAGTGTGGCCCTTAATCAGTCCATTCGTTTGCCAACCTTCTTTTCTAATCCACAGAACAAAGGAGAACGAATACTGCACTCTTTGGACATGCACAGACAACTTAGATTTTATTTGGACAGGGCTAAGCCTCTCAGGAAAACTGAACAGCTGCTAGTTGCCTTTGCTGCAGGGGCAGAGGAGAAGGCCATTTCAAAGCAAACCATTTCTAAATGGATAAGCCATTGCATTTATTTCTGCTATAAGCACCATGGAAAACCTACCCCACAGGGGGATAAGATTACATTCCACCAGGGCTGCATCTACTTCAACAGCCTTTCTCAGAGGTGTTCCCACCAGGGACGTCCTAGAAGCTGCTACCTGGAGTTCTGTTCATACCTTCACCAAACATTACCACTTGCCTATTTTTTCTACATCCAGAGCTGTTTTTTGCCACTGCAGTCTTGCAGGGCCTAATATCTGGTCCTAATGCTCTCTGATTGCCTCCTCCCTTCCTTAGTTTTGGGAATCTACCCAAAAACTGATGTAATGGCATCGGCTGCATGCTTTATACCCCTGACGTCATGGAAGAAGATTCAGCAACCGACGCAGGACCCAAGACTTTGATAATCAATTGATATCAATTAGACTATTAATTTACCAGTATTTTTTTTTCTAATTTTGCTAACAAAGGTAAATACTGCTTACATTTTTTTAGATGTTCACAGACAATTGCATTTCTATCTACAGAGAACTAAGAATTTAAGAAAATCTGACCAACTATTTGTGCCATTTTCATCTGCAAGACTTGGCCAACCAGTGAGCAAAGCAACATTAGCCATATGGCTCAAAGAATGTATTTTTTTTATCTATAATTAAAAGAAAATTAAATTGCCTAGACCTCTTAAGGCACATTCTACAAGAGCTGTAGCTACTTCAGCAGTTTTTCAATCTAGAGCTTCTATGGATGATACTTGTGCAGCAGCAACTTGGGCTTCTCCTCATACCTTTATTACTCATGACAAACTGGATCTAGTCTCCAGGGGAAGAATTGTTTGGTTCAATGGTACTCAGGAATATCCTTCCTTAAGTCCTCCCAAGGTCTAAGGTAGCTAGGGACTCTGTGCTATATGTTGAGAATAAAATGAAAATTGACAACGTCAGATAAGTTATGTACTCATCATAACGTTCCACATATGCTGTCCATTTTCATTTATCCTCAACTCCTCTCCTCTCCCTCCTTTCCCCTGCCTTTGAAGTTTTTGGTGGAACAGATAATGGACATATGTCACTATTCTTATTATTATATGGTTCCAGATATGGAAGGCTTTTGGGTTTTTCACTCTTTTTGCAAACTCGATCTGAGGTAACTGGGAGAAGAGCAATGTGGGTAAGGGTTAGGCTCTAGAGTTTTTGGCTACAGCGAGATGTAGTAACAACTGAGTTGGTTCTGTCAAGGATAAATGAAAATGGACAACACAAATGGAACATTATCATGAGAACATAACTTCTTTTTAATGTTGATTGATAAGTGATGGCTGAGAATCTGACCAGAGAAGGGGTACCCTGGACCTTTTGTAGACAGACTAGGAATGACCACTGAGATAGAGATGTAAGGCTTTCTGAGTTTCACTGGTGAAAGCATTATATTTTGATATTTTGAATAAAAGGCATAATGGAAAATGTCAGTCTAAAATAGAAGTTGCAGATGTTGCTGTGATGTCATTGTAGATGAGTTTTCAAAAACAAGGGAGTTCAACATGAGAGTTGCAACATAAAAAATATAAAAGATTTAAGAATTTTAGGTAAAAGTAGTGGAGAGAAGATGGAAGAGGTGCTATAAATACTAGATTTATAGACAGACTAAGCAATTAAAAGTTTTAAGAGACAAGTTTAGGAATGAGAAAAATGTTTATTTAAAAAATAGCCGTGAGTGGTGGATAGATAGGGAAAGGATGTCTTGAGTAATGTGAGAGAACTGGATAGTTGGAAGTCGTACTTAGAGGTGAATGGTGATTGGTTACAGTTTTCTAACTTGAATGTCACTGTAGATAACAGAGAAGCAGAGTGAGCAATACCATTGTCAGCAGGTTGAAAGTGTGGGAGGCAGAGACAGGGAGAGTAAAGAAAAGGGAATAAAGACAGTAGTAAGAGTAGGAACCCGAAGAAAGATTGGTGAAGAAGAGAGACTGAGACAGAATGCTGAGATTTTTTAATGCTAGGATGTCACGGAGAGCACAAACCACAGCTGGGACTTCTTATATGATGGCTTTCCAACCCAGTTTTCCCTTACTAAGGCCTGGCTGATAGGAAAAGCATGATGTTTAGCTGAAACATCAGAACACCCTATAAAACAAAATGAAAACCGTGCAGGACTTGAAAAATGCAAAGTACAGGTATTGTGTGTGCCGTGCTTACAAAGTAAAAAGGAATGTAGAGACAGTTAACATATTGCAGTAAAAGTATGTGGTGGAAGTATGACAGAAAGCTGTCATGCACGTAACAAGTTAGGATGTATAAATGCCCTCTGTATCTGAGCAAATTTTACTGAGAGCTGGTAATGAAGACTTACAGTACAGCAAAGCTTTATAAGGTGAAAAAGACATGATGTTCTTCTTGTTTCACTGTTGCAGTCATCACACTTGTGTTATCTGCTTGCAGGTAGCCCTCAGTCGGCCCGAATACCAGAGTCTTGGGATTTCTGCGTCAGATGCTGTCGTCTCTTCTATGATGTCAGGTCATCAGGGGTATAAAACATGCAGCTGATGCTATTACGTCAGCTTTTCTTGCCGCATGGGAGCCCGAAGCAGAAGCAGTTCGCAAGTGCCGGTCGGCCGCTACCTGAAATTTGCGTTATTCGAGTTTCAGACCTGAAGTCTTCTATTGAAAATCTACAGTACAGCAAAGCTTTACAAGATGAAAAAGACATGATGTTCATCGTGCATACAGCTGCAGTAATCACAGATGGGTTTTCAGCCGTCAGGCGGTCCCTCGGTCGGCCGAATTCCAAAGTCTTGGTCCGGCGTCGGTTGTCGTCGCTTACTCTTCTGACGTCAGTAAGGCCAGAGTATATAAGACACAGCCGACGCCATGTTCTTCAGTCTTTTTTGCCGCGCGGTGCCCAAAGCAGAAGCAGTTCACAAGTGCCAGTCGGCCAGCTCCTGAATTACGAAAAAATTGGAACCGAAGTCTTCTTTAAAGCTAAGTACCCCGTTGGGGAAACTTTTCTTGCCTCAGACCGATGTCAGAAAAAGTTAATAATTGTATTTCTTGTGGGAAGCAAATACCGCATAAGGATTTCCATTCCCGTTGCATACCTTGTTTGGGCCCAGACCACGACGTCTCGGGCTGTCGCTTTTGCGCTACCTTCAATAAACGCACTATCAAGCGTCGGGCTGAGTTCGCCCAACACTACTTTGGTAAATCTTTTGATTATAAGATGTCGTCGGACTCTCCGACTACCATTTTGTCCAAAAAACGCAAGGAAAAGGACCGACACGCGAGACCCGCGGTCCCCGCCGACACCACGCCAAAACAGGCTACACGTGGTCCGGTTCTCAGCGAGACGCCTTTGCAGTCCCTGACTACCGACGACACTTCTTTGGCAGTGTTCTCTGTACCCGAGACCGCTGGGTCCTCGGTCCTTTCCCAGACTACAACCGAAGCCCCTGCTAATGTCGAGCCTACTAATGTGGACAGGTCCACCTCCACCCATGGTGTATTTAGGCCCTCATCTTCTTTTTCAATAAAGGCTTTACTAAATCCAAAGCAGCCAGGCATCCCACGAGGCCTGTTGCACAGGGCCCATCTCCTGGACCCATGCCTAAGAAACAGATGCTTAAAATGGCTGAGGATTTAATTACTCTTATCAGAGGTTCTCAGCCCCTCCTGACAAGAGACCCAGAGTGGAGGAAGAATCTCCTCTTCTGATCAGGGATCCATTTTATCAGAACATTCTGATGCAGAGGAACACTCTTACTCCCCTTTTGAGGATTCGGATGCAGAACAGTCCATTCCTTCTGTATCCCCTCCTGAGGATTTTTCTTTTGGGGAAACCTTGCACACTTTGAGGGAACACTTCCATTGGGAAGGCCAAGACTTTTCAGATTCCAAGAAAAGACTTAGGGAATTTCTTTGGTTACCTCAGCACAGACCTCTGGCTATACCCCTGTTTTGGATGTACTGGATGATGTCTGTTCGAGGCTTGCCTTAACCCTGATTCTCTGCCTCCTGCACCAGTAAAACCTGATAGGTATTACAGAGTACCCAGCTCTCACCAATTTCTCTACAAAGGCCATAATGCTGACCCTGAAACCATTTCACAAGGCCCCAAGGGATTAAAGGCCTCCACTGCCAAGAATCCACTCCCTGCAGAAAGGGAATCCAGATCTCTAGAAAGGTGGGGTAAAAAGGTATATACCTCGGCCACCCTAGCCATGAGGGCCTTAAACTGTCAGTTTCATATGATTAAATATCAACAGTACCTGTTATCACAATTAAGGAACAAAATGTCTCAACCTGAACAACCAGATTTAAAAGAGTTACAGGATATGATGCATAGTGCGGAGCAAGTGGGTAAACACACCTTACAATGTGGTTATGATGCCCGAGAGGCTTCCAGTAGAGTGGCTGCCACAGGATCAGTCATTCGCAGACATGCCTGGCTTAGGGAACAAAATTTACCTGATCATGTGAAAGCTAAACTTCTTGATGCTCCTTTACAAAAGGATGTACTATTTGGTACTAATGCTGAGGACATACTACGGAAAATGGAAGAAAAAGCCAAATCTATGCAAACTGTCAAGGCTTTCTTACAGGTCCAACCACCACGTTTTAGCAGAAATTGGCCTTCAAAAAACTGGTCCTTTCCAGCCACTGACAAGCCCCAAAGAGGTAGATACAGACGCACAAGGGGCAGAGGACAATCACAAGGATCATATAGAGGCAGACAATGGCAATCTCCAGCACCAAGAGGTGGTGAAGACAGTGCACAACAATACAGGAAGCAAACCCAATGACTCCCTCATTTCCATGCCAAGCAAGTCTCAGCTGACAGCACCTTTGGGAGGGAAACTAGCATTATTTGCAAGCAATTGGCATATTGTCACAACAGACAAATGGATACTGGACATTATAAACAGAGGCTACAAATTTCAATTTCACACTCTTCCAAAAATGAGAGGCATGCCAAACCTGCCACAAAATCAAAGGGCAGAGGCACAACTGCAAATGTCAAAGCTCCTAAACATGAGAGCTATACAAAAGGTACCTACACACCAACAAGGTCAAGGTTTTTATTCAAGACTTTTTCTGGTACCAAGAAAAGGAACCGACTGGAGACCCATTTTGGACTTATCCATCCTAAACACATTCCTACTCGTGCCAAAATTCAAGATGCTCACATTACAGCAACTTCTTCCCATGCTGGGCAAGGAGTTTTGGCTGGTAACATTGGACCTCAAGGAGGCATACCTGCATGTCCCAATCAGACAAAGCTGCAGAAGATACCTCAGATTTCTTGCAGGTTCAATCCACTATCAAATTCTCTGCATTGCCCTTTGGCTTATCTACTGCGCCCGGAGTATTCACAAAGTGCCTGGCATCAGTGATTGCCTACTGCAGACTTCAAGGGATACAAATTTACCCTTATCTGGACGACTGCCTGATCCAAGCGGACAGCAAACGCATACTACTGGAACATCTGGCATATGTGACACGGTTACTGCTTTCTCTGGGATATACCATCAACAAGGAGAAATCAAGACTAACACCATCTCAGAAAATAACCTTCCTGGGTGCCAACTTGGACACAAACACCCAGATGGCATATCTTACGCCAGAAAAACAAGGGCAACTATCTCAGTACTTCAAAACACTAGCAAAAAGTACCAGGCTTACTGCAAGGAAAATCCTGCAGGCTCTGGGATTCATGGCATCTTGCATTCTTCTAATCCCATGTGCAAAGCTGCATATGAGGAAACTTCAATGGTACCTAAAAAATCTATGGTCTGAACACAGTCACAGTTTGGAAGCAATTATACCAATAATTCCATGTTTGCAAAAGGAATTTCTATGATGGGCCCAAGCATGTCAAGTAAACACAGGCCTTCCATTCTGCAAGCCTCAAGCAAAACAAGTCATAACCTCAGACTCCTCAGATTATGCCTGGGGGGCGCACATGAAGGACAGGTGCATTCAGGGCAGATGGTCCCAAAAGGAAAAGCACCTTCACATCAATCAAAAAGAAATGCTAGCAGTAATAAATGCAATTACAGCTTTCAAGGACTTCCTGCATCCAGGACAATTACTGATAAGAACAGACAACACCACAGTAATGTGGTACATAAACAAGCAAGGAGGAACACATTCATACCCCTTGTGCAGACTAGCCATGACTCTTTGGAACTTGGCTCTGGAAAGACAAATCGAACTTCAAGCACAGTACTTGCCAGGACTGGAAAACACACTGGCAGACACTCTAAGCAGAAATATGACAGATCCACATGAGTGGAAGTTACATCCTCAGGTGTTTACAGAGATAATCCAAGCGTGGGGGAGGCCAGACATAGATCTTTTTGCCTCCCACAGGAACCATCAACTGAAAAAGTTTTGTTCAAGGACCTTTCATCCAAAGGCCTGGAAAGTGGACGCCTTTTCATTCAGTTGGACAGCATGGACAGTTTATGCATTCCCACCTCTGCCCCTTCTGCCCAAGGTGCTTTTGAAAGCAAGAACAGACAAACCGAGGATGATACTGATTGCTCCAGATTGGCCAAGGCAACACTGGTATCCACTCCTGAGGAGCCTAACACATACTCCTCCCTGGTCCCTGCCTCTAATGCCTCTCCTACTGACTCAGAACAGCTACAAAACTCTTCACAGTAAGCTGAAAACACTCAACCTCGCTGCATGGAAAATTCCTTGACACCACAACAGTCCCTACTCTCCAAGGAGGTGCAGGATGTCATTTTGGAGGCCAGAAGACCTTCTACTAGAAAAGCTTACTCCGCAAAATGGAAGCGGTTTTGCTGTTGGAATGAGAAAAGAGGCCAGGACCCTAGAAAATTGAACTTGCCTCAGGTTTTACAGTACCTAGCTGAACTGCTGAACAGTGGACTTTCATTTTCTTCCATAAAAATACATGCCTCAGCCATTTCTGCAGAATTCAACACGGATCCTCCTTTATTCTCTCACCCACTCTTACGACAGTTCCTCAGAGGGGCTAAGAATATAAGACCTCAAAGGAAGCAACCAATACCAGCCTGGGACCTTAATTACATACTAGAAAAATTAACATTGCCTCCCTTTGAACCTGCTGCCTCAACAGATCTGCAACATTTGTCCTGGAAAACAGCTTTCCTTCTGGCCATCACTTCAGCTCGTAGGGTTTCTGAACTACAGGCCCTCATGGCGGTGCAGCCCTTCCTCATCTTCCATCAGGACAGGGTTTCCCTTCGCACCAACCCATCTTTTATGCCAAAAGTGGTATCCAGGGTAGCCTTAAATCAAGCCATTCACCTACCTACCTTTTATCCTAACCCTCAAAACAAAGGGAGAGGCTGCTTCACACTTTAGACATCCATAGGCAGCTACGTTATTATTTGGACAGAACAAAGTCCTTCAGGAAATCAGAACAACTTTTTGTGTCCTATGCGTAGGGGCTCAAGGGAAACCAGTTACCAAACAGACCATTTCCAAGTGGATTGGCCACTGCATACGGTTTTGTTATTCCTATCATGGGAAATCTGTCCCTACTGGTATCAGATCTCACTCCACCAGGGCCACAGCCACCTCTACAGCCTTCCTCAGAGGCGTTCCTACTAAGGATATTTTGGAGGCAGCCACTTGGAGTTCTGTACATACCTTCACAAAACACTACCACCTACCCTTATATTCCAGAACAAGAGCAGGCTTTGCCACTGCTGTTTTGCAGGGCATTCTGGCTCATCCCAGTTCCTCATAGTACCTACCACCCTATGCATAGCTTTGGGACTCTACCCATATGTGATTACTGCAGCTGTATGCACGATGAACATAGTACAGTTTTGTACCTACCATAAATGTAGATGTTAGAGTGCTAATACAGCTGCAGTACAGGTTTCCCTCCCTCCTTCCCCACTTGTAAAGGCATGGGGCCTAACAACCTCTTCATACCACCTGACTGGGTTATCCTGCTATGTTTTATTTGCTTGCTTACACTGATTTTGCATTACATTGCATTGCCTGCATATGTAGATAAGCCTTATTTATGTATTGCCTTCCTTTTGGGGGCACCTGACATCTGGGGCAAGAAAGACTGAAGAACATGACGTCGGCTGTGTCTTATATACTCTGGCCTTACTGACGTCAGAAGAGTAAGCGACGCCGGACCAAGACTTTGGAATTCGGCCGACCGAGGGACCGCCTGACGGCTGAAAACCCATCTGTGATTACTGCAGCTGTATTAGCACTCGAACATCTACATTTATGGTAGGTACAAAACTGTACTTTTTGAAACATTATAGCTATTTGAAACAGTGTAGAGATATGAGCACTGTGAGTTTATTTACATATGGAATTGTATTTGGGATTAAGTTTTATAAAACAGTACAACTAAGGCACAGCAGGTGGCCATGCTGACATTGACACCAGAAGAGATGACTCCCTTCTAACTGATTTTTGCCTGGCTGTGATTCATGTCATCAATGAGTGCAATGTAGGGTGACTGCAAATCAGGTTCATTCCTGGCCAGTAGATAGATAAAAAAAAATAAAATGTTCCTTAGAACCCCCCCCCCCCCACACACACACACACACAATCCAGTGCTTCCATACCCAAGATCACATTATAAATTGCTGAAACAGAACCATGGAGGTTCAGAAGAAACTCACAAAAATAAGTGGAAACCTACACATCTGTAAGAGTTTAAAGAGTTCTGATGCCTGTAGAATGATGCTAGTTTAAAAATGTATATGCTTGCACATGTTTGTACCTGTATGTGTACCTCATAGAATTCCTAGGGGACCTTCTTTGTTTGCATGGTGTTACAGAACACCATGCCACCATATAGCATTGATCACTATCACCAACCCACTTTTTCTCCAGTTTTTGCATGGGGTTGGCGTGTTGTCTTAAATGCAACCATCTCTCAGTTCAGAACCAGTCTCCTGTCTTCTACAGTCATGCCCAGTTGTCGCAAGTCTTCTCTCATGCAGTCCATCTATCTCTTGGCTGGATGCCCTCATCATCTAATGCCTTTTTCATGTCTCTCTCAAAATTTCTTTATCAAATAATCTGCTTTCCTGCACATGTGACCAAGCCACTGTAGTCTTTTCCTCGACCTTCTCCATAATTGGGACTACTTTGATTTCAGCTCTGATGTCCTTTGTCTGTCCACAGTGTGCATCCTACTCCCTGTCTCAGGCAATTGTATTTCCATCATATCATGCTTCCTCAGCTGCTTGTCCCTTCACTGTCAATGTTTCTTTGCAGTGCAGAAGCATGGTCTCATCACTGTTTTGCACATCTTACTTTTCAGCTTCTTTGGCATTCTTCTTTCACACACTATCCCTGAGATTTGTGCAGGTTGTCTGCAGGACCTTTTAGCTTTCCCTTAGTCAGACTTCCCTTCTCCTCAACCACACCTCACAGATACCAGAGGCTGTTAACATGTTCCACTGCTTTTCCTTTGGTCTCATTTTTCAACAACTTTTGATTCCCATGATTCCCCATTTGCTGTTACAACCACTGTCTTGTCTGTACTCTGTTTCATTCCATGAGCCTTCAGGTTTGTGTTCCTCTCCCATTTCATTTGCTGAAATTTCTGTTTTGCTCCATCTTTTACATAGAGCAGCTTTATTGGTCTGTCCTCCCTAACTTGTTTTGCTGATGTAGTCCATCACAAGTATGAACAACAGTGGACTTAGAATTGAACAGTGGTGTACACCTACTCCAACTGGAGATCCCTGCACAAGTCAAAACACTGTTTAGAGTTATGCCATTGAGTCCTTCTATATAGCTGCACTAATTCTGTCTTGTGTTTCCAGGACTTTTAACCATCACAGGGCTGCCCATATCCGCTTTCTTGGCACCTTGTCATATGCATTCTCCAAGTCTAGGTATGTCCACTGGGGCTGTATCCTCATCTCCAGCTTTTCTTTTGCTATCCTTCTTCCTGCAAACATTTGACCAGTTGATATTTATCTTGATCTCAGTCCAAATTGCTCACTTCTTGTCATATTTTATGTTACTCTGTATATTCATGTATCACTCACCCTTTCTTGCATTTTCATACAGTCTGACTGGAGTTTGATACATCTGTCCTAACAACAGGTTTGTTTTTTGTACACTAACACTGAAATGCTTATCCTGCTGTCATCTGGAGTAAGACTGTTTTTCTTCATACCACACTGAGTACCCTCAGATGTCCTTCCATATCAATGTTGCAGTATTCTTTACAGTAGGGATCCCCTGCCAAAAGCAGCCCGACGTTCGGCCAGTATTTGTTTTATTTTACATTTGTTAACTGGGACAGTCTGACTGGACCAGGTCCATTTACATCGGAGGCCCAGGTAGAAAAGCTCCACATATATTAACAGAAATACTAGCATTTAATACATAGTAGTAAAAAACTGATACTAACACATAACAGCAAAAATCCAGCTGGAAAGACAGATGTATAAAACAGGATAAATTCAGTAGTTGAACAGACTAAATACATTTAACACTGAGAGTTGTGACATGCAACTTTCCACAGAGCTAAAGGATTCCTGGGTCTGTTGTTGGAGAATAAAAAGAGAGGGGGCTGAGCAGATTAAAGTCGAATCATCTGCATACTGTATGAGTGTGGCATGCTGGGTGAAGGTATGTAGATTGTTAGTGTAGATAGAAAAGAGAAGTAGACCCAGTACTGAGCCTTGTGGTACACCTAAGAAAGTTGAAAGTAGGGGAGATAGTGCCCCTTGCCATTGGACAGATTGTTGCCTATCAGCTAGAAAATTCTTGAACCAGGCAATAGGTAGAAGGGGCAAAAAGGATAGGGATGCTAGTGAACCTAATAGTAGGGAGAGTGAGACCATATCAAATGCTTTGAATAGATCCAAAAATATAGCAGATGTATAGTTATAGTCATTTCTGTGTTGGTTTACTAGATTGGTAAATGAGAGAAGAGTGGTAGTTGTACTGTGGTGTGGCCGGAACCGGAGTTGTGTGGTGGAAAGGAGTTTGTGTGTGTTCAGGAAATACATGACTTGAGAGTGAATACACTTTTCTAGCAGCTTGGAGAGGGGAGACAGAATAGCTATAGGATGGTAATTAGAGAAGTCATACGAATTACTGCCTTTATGAAGAGGAATAATGTAAGACACTTTCCAAAATTGAGGGATGTGGGATTCTATTATGGAGCAGTTTATGTGGATAGAAATGGGGTAGGATAATGATTCTGCAGCTAGTTTTAGGAAGTTGGCAGGTATCAGCTGCAAGGGTGGTAGGTTTTAATTTCAGAAGTAGTTTTTTTAATTTTGGAGGTGGGAACAGGTGAGAGAGTAAGGGGGGAATGTTATCTAGACACTTGGCTGGGATATATGAAGGATTGTTTTTGGACAATTGGCTGGATAGTGCCATTATGGATTCTGCAAAGTGGTGATTAAACTGAGAGTTTTTTTAATTTTGGAGGTGGGAACAGGTGAGAGAGTAAGGGGGGAATGTTATCTAGACACTTGGCTGGGATATATGAAGGATTGTTTTTGGACAATTGGCTGGATAGTGCCATTATGGATTCTGCAAAGTGGTGATTAAACTGAGAGGCTGTGTCCATGTTGTCACTGGTGGAGTTGGGAGCTGGAGTAGTAGTTTTGCCTGGTTTAATTAGGGAGTGGATAGCTTGCCAAAACTTTTGAGGATTTTTTGAGTGTTTTGTTTGTACAGTAAGAAAGTAGTTCTGTTTATCAAGTTTAGTTTGTATTTTGGCATGATTCCTAAGCTGTTGGTAGTGTTGTTTGGCTTGGATGATATTATCCCTCTTCCAGATTTTCCAGGCCTTATGGCTTTTGTGTCCTTACTTAGCCATGGTGAATAATTAGTCTTAACTCTAATTTTCCTGATAGGGACTCTATTAAGGACATCAGTGAAGGTGCTATTAAAGTGCCTGGTCTAAACCAAGGGAAAGTAGTGGCTCCCAGTTCCATTGTTTTAGATTAGTGTTTAGATCCTGGGGGTTTAGGTTGCGGTCATTACGTATTTGTCTATAAGTTATGGGCTTAGGTATGTTTGTACGTTTGTGTAGCAGGAATGTAGGGAGGTGGTCATTAATACTATCTGGTAGAGATAGCCTGTCTAGTAGTTTTGCTTAGCGCTGTTGACCAGTGTCCAATCAAGGATGGATTCTTTTTGGGATTTTTTGTCTACTCTGTTGGGTTCCTGAATAAGTTGAGAGAACAGTAGAGATTTATGTGGTTAGTGGGGCTGTTAGAACTGCAGGCCAACCAGTCAGTATACAGATCACCTAGTAGGATTACGCCGAACATCACATGTATGCTCCCCATGCATGACATAGGTCATAAAGGATGTACCATCCTCAGAACTGCTTTGCTGCTAGTCCGAACACCATATTCGATAGTCGGTCTGAATGCTTGGTCATTTGCTGGTTTCTACTGCTTTTAGATAAGTGCCCCATTGTGGGTTTTGATTTTCTTATCTTTGTTTTCCCTTGTTTCTGGTTGTTGGGCAGTGTTTGTTTAGGCGCTTCCCATGGCCATACATCTTTTGGGGTTTGTCTAGCTTTTGTTTGTAAGACGTTGCAAAGTTGTCTTTCTTCCTTTGCAATTTACTTAGAGAACCAGCTACTTAACACTGTTGGCTAAAGATACCATGGAAGGATCTTTCTGGCCTGAAGGTCAGCCATCTGTGGAAAAAAAAAGGCCAAGAAGGCTTGGTCAGATCCATCAGCTGTATGGGCCGTCTCCCTTGAGACTGGTGAAAGCCCTGAGGATCGTCTGGTTTCTTTCTTGGATTCCTCTGCCATGACTGCTTTGGAGGCTGGCATGGATCTGTCTCCTTGCATATCCATGGAGGTTTTGCAGATATCCTCTTTAGGTGTACAGGGGACACTGTGGCTAGTTATTACTGAAGGACCTAGGGGTGTTCCTCATATTCTAGTGGGGGAAGAGGTTCCAGCTACCATTATACAGTGTCATCAGGGGTCAGAGCCTCCAAAGTTTTATATGGTTGACATCACAGTTAAAAAGAAGCAGAAAACTAAACACATTTTGCCTGCTCTGAAAGATCCTCAGACTGAATGGCAAAACTTCACTCAAGGCTTGTTTAATGCCCTTATGGCTCTTACTCCTCCACAGGGAGATGTTCTTCGTGTTTCACTGTTGCAGTCATTACATTTGGGTAATCTGCTGGCAGGTTGCCCTCAGTCGGCCTGATTAACAAAGTCTTGGGTCCTGCGTCAGTTGCTGTCCCTTCTTCCATGATGTCAGGTCGTCAGGGGTATAAAACATGTAGCTGACACCATTACATCAGTCTTTCTTGTCGCGCAGTGCCTGAAGCAGAAGCAGTTCACAAGTGCCAGTCAGCCGACTCCTGAAATTTTCGTTTTCGAGTTTCAGAACCGAAGTCTTCAACTAAAAGCTAAGTACCCCGTTGGGGAAACTTTTTCTTGCTCCTTACTGATGTCAGTAAAAGTTAATAATTGCATTAGTTGTGGGAAGCAAATACCTCATAAGGATTTTCATTTGTACTGTATTCCTTGCCTAGGCCCTGACCACAATGTGCCTTGCTGTTCGTTTTGTGCTAAATTTAATCAACGCACGATTAAATGTCGCTATATTTTTGCTTCTAAATATTTTGCCTCAAGATTTAATTATCCAGAAATGTCGGCGGTTAGCAATCCGACTACCGGAATACCTAAAAAACGCAAAGAAAAAGACAGAGACAGACCGTCGAGGTCCAAAACCGATGACAACGCTTCTCCTAAGCCAGTCGCTGGTTCGCTGGTACTCAGTGAGGTGCTTTCACAGCCCCTGATACCCATTAATTCTGATTAGCAGGCCTCTACTGAGACCCATTCAGAGTCCGGTATGTCACGAGATGCTTCAGTGATGGAACCCGTGGATGTCTCTACCTTAGGTGGGTCCGGAGCCGCTGTGCAGGCACCGGCTTCTGAGGGTGTTTTCAGGCCTACAGATTTGTTTATTAGACCGACACCATCTTCAAAACTAAGGCCAAAATCTAAATCTATGTCTAAAACGACACCTGGACCACATGTGCAGGCCCCTATGCCTAAAAAACAAATGATCAAAATGGCTGAAGATTTAATTACTCTGATCAGGGGTAGCCAACCCCCTCCTTCTAAGAGGCCTAGGCAAGACATTGACTATGAATCTTCTGAACAAGATTCTATTTCTACTGACTCTTCTAATGAACAGAATTTGTCTAATCCTACTTATGAGGACTCTGACGCAGAAGATTCCATTCCTTCTGCTTCTCCCCCTGAGGATTTTTCTTTTGGGGAAACTTTACATACCTTAAGGGAGCATTTCCACTGGGAAAGTCAGGATTTCTCTGAATCTAAAAAGAGACTTAGAGATTTTCTTCTTCTTCCTCAGCATAGGCCTTTGGCCATACCTCCTGTTCTAGACATTGTTGATGATGTTTTTTCAGAATCTAGTATGACTCCTGATTCTCTGCCTCCGGCTCCTTGTAAGCCAGACAGATTCTACAGGGTGCCTGACTCCCACAAATTCATTTTCAAAAATCCCATTTCTGACCCTGAAACCAGTTCTCAGTGTCCCAAGGGCATTAAGGCCTCTACTGCTAAAAATTCTACCCCTTCTGATAGAGATTTCAGGGCGCTGGAAAGATGGGGTAAGAAGGTTTACACGTCTGCAACCATGGCAGTCAGGGCTTTAAACTGTCAATTTCATTTGCTTAAATATCAACAGCATATCATGGGACTACTTTAAATAGAAAATGATGTTAACCTCTGACTGTGTGGAAAATAAAGATTTGCAGGATTTATTACATTCAGCTGAACAAGTTGAAAAACATACTTTGCAATGTGGTTTTGATTCCTTAGAGGCCTCTTGCAGGGCTGCTGTAACTGGATATGTTTTAAGAAGGCATGCTTGGCTCAAAGAGCAAACTCTGCCTGACCATGTTAAAGCAAAATTGTTGGATGCTCCTTTAGAACAGGACCGTCTCTTTGGTAATAAGGCTGAAGAAGTGTTAAAAAAGATGGAAAATAAAGCTAAATCTATGCAAACTGTGCAAGATTTCTTACAAGTGCAACCTGCAAGATTTAGTAGGCACTGGCCTACTAAAAACTGGTACTTTCCAGTCCCCTCGAGAGCCACTCAAATCAAATCAAGACATTCCAGAGGCTCCAGGTTTCAGTCACAAGGAACTTTTAGAACAAAACAATGGGGTGCCTCCATCTCCAAATCTGGAAGCAGCAAGGCACCTCCCTATAGTAAACAGTCTCAGTGACTTCCCCCTACAATCACCAAGCACTTACCTTGTAGCCCCCCCTTTGGGGGGAAAACTGACATTTCATGCACGAAGCTGGCAACTCATTACCCAGGACAAATGGGTTTTAAATATAGTATCCCAGGGATACAGATTTCATTTCCACACATTGCCAATCCCAAACGGATGGCCAGATCTGCCTCCAAATCAGTGGGTAGAGGCACAGAAACAAGTTCTGTTCCTCAAGAACATGGGGGCTATTCAACCAGTACCAGAAGAGGAAAAGGGACAAGGTTTCTGTTCAAGACTTTTCCTGGTACCCAGAAAAGACAAATCTTGGCATCCTATTCTGGACTTATCCACTCTAAACACATTTCTGGACATTCCAAAATTCAAGATGTTGACTGTTCAACAGCTACTACCTATGCTAGGCAAAGATGCCTGGTTGGTAACTCTAGACTTAAAAGAGGCTTACCTGCATATCCCAATCAGGGAATCTTGCAGAAGATACCTCCGCTTTAAAGCAGGCTACTTGCATTACCAGTTCTCTGCACTGCCCTTTGGCTTATCTACTGCGCCCAGGGTCTTCACAAAGTGCCTGGCACCAGTAATTGCATTTTGCAGGCAAAGAAATATTCAACTATATCCATACCTGGACGATTGTCTAATTTAGGCAGAAAACAAGGACATTCTTCTAAAGCATCTGGCATTTGTAAAAAGGGTTCTAACTTGTCTAGGGTACACCATAAACGAAAAGAAATCACAACTGGTACCCTCTCAAAAAATTACATTCCTGGGTAAAAGCTTGAATACAACTGCCCAGATGACTTACCTTAGGCCAGAAAAGCAAATTCAATTGGTGACTGACTTCAAAGAGGTGGCCACAAATACCCTCCTATCTGCAAGACAAATTCTGCAAGCCTTGGGGTTCATGGCCTCCTGCATTCTTTTAATTCCGTATGCAAGACTGCAGATGAGGAAACTTCAGTGGTACTTAAAAAGTTTATGGAGTCAGCATTGTCACAGCCTGGAAACAATGATTCCTATTATACCTTGCCTGCAACTAGAGTTCCTATGGTGGGCAGAGGCCTGCCACCAAAACAAGGGGCTGCCATTCACTCCACCCCCTGCCGCCCATACCCTGACTACAGACACATCAGACTATGCTTGGGGGGCTCATCTGGCAGGGAAGTGCATACAGGGCAAATGGAGCCCAAATCAAATGCACCTACATATCAATCCGAAAGAGATGCTAGCTGTATAGAATGCACTGACAGCCTTCAAGGACTACCTTCATCCAGGACAACTACTGATAAAGACAGACAACACCACAGTTATGTGGTACATAAACAAGCAGGGGGGCACACATTCCTACCCCCTTTGCAGACTAGCCATGGCATTGTGGAACACGGCCTTGACCTATCAAATACAACTACAAGCTCAATTCCTGCCAGGAAAGCTAAATATTCTGGCAGACAAACTAAGCAGAAATCTTATGGGCCCACAAGAATGGAAACTGGAACCACAAGTTTTCAACATGTTGACATGCAAATGGGGGAGTCCAGACATAGATCTTTTTGCCTCACCCCAGAACTATCAGTTGGACAAATTCTGCACAAGAATTCATCACAACAAAGCTTGGAAAGTGGATGCTCTATCATTCAGCTGGAAAAAAAACTGTCAGTCTATGCTTTTCCCCCTCTGCCTCTGCTCTCCAAAGTTCTACTAAAAGTCAAACTGGACAAACCAAAACTGATTCTGATTGCTCCAGACTGGCCTCGCCAACACTGGTACCCATTCCTGCTCAATGTGCCACATCTTCCTCCGTGGCACCTGCCTCAGACACCTTACCTACTGTCTCAGCAGAACTACCAAATTCTGTACACTCAGCTCCAAACTTTGAATCTTGCAGCATGGCTAATCAATTAATTTCACCTTTGGCATCCCTCAGCAAACCTGAGATGAATGTCATTTTGGAGGCTAGAAGGTCTAGTACTAGAAAATCATATGCTGACAAATGGAAACGATTCTGTGCATGGAACCAGTCACAAGGAGTAAGCACAGCCCAATATTCCTCAGATTCTGCAATACATAACTGAGATGCTTCACAAGGGCCTATCTTTTTCTTCCATAAAAATCCATGCCTCTGCCATTTCAGCTCATTACAACACAGAACCTCCCCTCTTTTCTCATCCTCTGCTAAAGCAGTATCTCAGAGGGGCCAAAAATTTAAGACCTCCCAGAAGAGCACCAACTCCTGCATGGGACCTCAATTTTCTTTTGGAAAAACTCACTCTCCCTCCTTTTGAGCCAGCTGCTACTGCAGACCTAAAATGTCTCTCCTGGAAAACATCTTTCCTTTTAGCAGTCACGTCAGCTAGAAAGATTTCAAAATTACAGGCTCTTATGGCAGTGGAGTCTTTCATTATTTTTCATCCAGACAGGGTGTCTCTCAGGACCAATCCATCTTTCATGCCTAAGGTGGTTTCTAGGGTGGCTCTTAATCAGACCATTCATCAGCCAACTTTCTTTCCCAATCCACAGAACAAGGGTGAGCGGATTCTGCATTCATTGGATGTACACAGACAACTTAGATTCTACTTAAACAGGACAAAATCTCTAAGAAAATCTGAACAACTATTGGTGGCATTTGCTGCAGGGGCAGGGGGAAATGCTCTTTCAAAGCAGACTATTTCTAAATGGATAAGCCATTGTATTTGTTTCTACTATGTGCACCATGTTAAACCTATCCCCAAGGGGATCAGATCTCATTCCACCAGGGCTGCATCTACTTCTGTAGTCTTTCTCAGAGGGGTTCATACAGAGACATTCTAGAAGCTGCTACCTGGAGCTCAGCTCATATGTTCAACCAAACATTACCATTTACCTCTCTTCTCTAAATCCAGAACTGGCTTTGCCACTGCTGTTCTGCAGGGCCTTATAGTTGCTGTTAATGCTGTATAAATCCATCCTCCCAACCATAGCTTTGGGATTCTACCCAAATGTAATGACTGCAACAGTGAAACACGAAGAACATAGTACAGTTGTGTACACGTACCGTAAATCTAGATGTTCGAGCATATTCACTGTTGCAGTCCTGGTTACCCACCCTCCAGCCCCCTGTTTTTATCTTACTATACCTATCCTTTCTTTTACTATGCTTAAAAGCCTTTTTGGTGTATTTCCTTTTGATTGGAGGTATATTTTTTGGTGTTTTAAATTTTATATATATATATATATTTTTTTTTTTTCTGCTCCCCATTTGGGGGTCACCTGACATCTGGGGCAAGAAAAACTGATGTAATGGCATCGGCTGCATGTTTTTATACCCCTGACGACCTGATGTCATGGAAGAAGGGACAGCAACCGACGCAGGACCCAAGACTTTTTTAATCAGGCCGACTGAGGGCAACCTGCCAGCAGATTACCCAAATGTAATGACTGCAACAGTGAATACACTCGAACGTCTACATTTATGGTAGGTGTACACAACTGTACTTTTCTGTTCCTGCTCCTCACGTAAGAGGCCCAGAGAGCAGGATTCTTCTGATGAGGATGCTGCGGATTCTGATGAAGAGTCCCTGACATATTCCTCTGTGCTCAGTTGTCTGATATTCAGAAAGAGGGTACTATGAGCTTCTACATATGGAGTTAACTAGGCCCTCTGCTGTTCCTCCTGTTCTTGCTGCCTTGCTGATGATGTTTCCACTGTTTCTAAGGCTGATGATTCCCAGTTCCCTGCTCCCAAAAAACCTGGTAGGTTTTATAAAGTGCCTAAGGACTGCAATTTTCTTTGTAAGTGTCCCTCTGCTGACCCTGCTGTGGTGTCAGTTGCTTCTGATAAGCCCACCGATTGTTGCCTTCCACTAAGTTGCTTCCATCTGATAAGGATAGCAGAACCATGGAAAGACTGGGTTAAAAGGTGTATACTTCTGCTACCCTGGTTTTAGAGCTGTTAACTATCAGACACATATGACTAGGTATATTTTGGTTCTTCTCTGTCAAGCCATTTCATATCTTCCTGATTCTGAGGAGAAGGCTTCTGCTCTTGCCTTGCTTAGGACGTCCTGCCAAGTAACTCACCATTCCATTAAATGCAGTGGATGCTTCATCTATGGCTGTTGCTTTTAGATCTGTTTTCAGCCTTTGCCTGATGATATCAAGGCTAAACTGATGGTGCTCCTCTGGAAAATAAGGATTTGCTTGGTGCTGCTGCTGCCGAGTTCTTTAAGTCCCTGCAAGACAAGGGCAGGGCTTTACAGGAGTTGAAGCATATTTTTGTTCCCCCTGTGTCCAAGTTTCAGTGCAATTATTGTAATAAACCTGGCTTTGTCCGTAGACAGTCTAACCATCCCCCCCAAAGGTAAGAGTGGTAGAAGGTCTTCCCCTGCTTAGCCTACTCAAACTCCTCCTATTCAGAAGCCTTCTTTTCCTGACACACCAGGTGCTGTCTGACTATCCTTGCCCTGTCTTTTTAGTCACATTCCTCTTTCTCTACATCTTTCTCTGTCTCTTGCTATTTGGCTAAAGATCACCCAAGACTACTGGGTTCTTTCAGTAGTACGCCTGGGTTATTATATGTTTTAGAAATCCCCCCCCCCCTTTTGGGCATTCCTCAGCCTCCTCAGGAACAACTTCCCTTTTTCAGAGTTGCTTCAGGGCCTTTTGGCTGAGGGAACTATTCAGGAAGTTCCAAATCCTCGTGTGTGTGTGGGGGGGGGGGGGGTTACTCCAGAATGTTTTTGGTCCCTGGGAAAGAAGTCACCTGGAGACCCATTCTGGATCTATCTCATCTAAACACTTTTTTGAAACTCCCTTCCTTTTGGATGCTATCCCTTCAAACCTTGTTTCTTATGCTACTTTCTTGGGTTTTTGTAGTTTCCCTGGATCTCAAGGATGCTTATCTTCACATTCCTATTCATTCCCTTTTCAGGAGATTTTTATGTTTCTCTGTTGCTTTCTGGCATTTTCATTTCTCTGCTTTGCCCTTAGGTCTTTTACTGCCCAAGGGTCTTCACCAAATGCCTTAGTCCTATAAATGATTTCTGCAGGTTAAGAAGGATACAGGTCTTTCCTTACTTGGATGACCTGCTTATTCAGGCCTCCTCTCAAGGCATTTTACTTCAGCATCTACATTTTGCTATTTCTCTCCTGCAAAGCCTGGGGTTAACTATAAATTTTCAAAAGTCATTCCTCAATCCTTCTCAGGATCATGCTTTTCTGTTATGCAGGATCCAAACTGTTCCCATTCCAGCATCCCTGCCTTTTCCCAAGGGTTTAACTCATTGCTTTTTTCAGTCCCTTCTTGCTGTGGCTTCAATCACAGCCAGAGAATTTATGAGGGCTCTATGTTTCATGGCTTCCACCATTCCTGTGCTCCCTCTAGCCAAGGTCCATATGAGAAAGCTTCCTTGGTTTCTAAAGTTAGTTTGGCTTCATCATTCTTATCCTTTAGACTTTCTAGTCCCTCTTCTTCCATGCCTCAAGCTGGAACTTCAGTTGTAGATTCATCAGTTGTCCCTCAACCCAGGGCTTCCTTTTCAACCTCTGGTTCCATCTCAGAAACGTTTCACATATGTCTCAGATGTGGGATGGGGGGGCCTCCTTTGGCCATCTAAAGGTGTAGGGCCTTTGGTCTCTTCAGTACAAGAAAGACCACATCAGTGTTAAAGCGATGAGAGATACTCTTCTGGCTCTTCAGGCTTTTCATTCTCTCTTCCTTCCAGGTCTCCTCAAGGTTCTCACAGACAATACCACAGTGATGTTATCAGCAAGCAAGGTGGGACAAGGTCTTATCTCCTGTACAGATTAGCCCTTCTGGTTTGGGAGCTAGCTATCCAGTATCAGGTGACCCTTCAGACAGTTTAAATTCCCTCAGGTCAGAACATAGTGGCACATTCTCTGAGCAGGGTCATAACACAATCCCATGACTGGATGCTTCACAGGGATGTGTTTCTGGACATAGTCCACCAGTGGGATGCTCCTCAAGTAGATAGATTTGCCTCCGCACTGAGCAGATAACTTCATATATTTTACCCCAGAGTCCCATGTCTTCTGACCTGGAAGATGTACTAACTTTACTCTTTCTTGGAAGGGGATGTTTCTTTATGCCTTCCCTCCGCTTCCTCTCATTCCGAAGGTCCTATTCAAGATAAAACAGGACGATCCCAAAATCTTGCTGGTGACTCCCCTTTGGCCCAGACAGCATTGGTTCCCTCTTCTTCTACATTTAGCCAAGAGCAATCATCACAAATTACATCACAAGGTGGACTTACTCATACAAGACAGGGGGCTGTCATCTATCCCACTTGTCCAGTCTTCAATTGATGTTGTGGTTGATAGGGTTTTCATCCCCTTCAGACACCTTTTTTCTGAAGCATGTCTTCAGAAAAAAAGGTGTCTGAAGGGGATGAAAACCCTATCACCCACTTGTCCAGTCTTCAGTTTATGTTGTGGGTGATAGGGTTTTCATCCCCTTCAGACACCTTTTTTCTGAAGATGTGCTTCGGGTCCTGCAGGAGACCAGGAAACCCACTACAAGAAAATCTTATTTGTCCAAATGGAAAAGATTTTCTGTTTAGTGTCTTTCTCACAACCAAGATCCACTTACTGTGGATGTTCCTTTGGTTCTCTCGTACTTGTGTGAATTGCTCAATGCTGGGTTGGCATATTCATCTGTTAAGGCCCACCTATCAGCTGTCTCTGCTTGTCTGCCTTTGACACCCCCTTTGGCCTCTAGATTTGAGACCAGTTTCTTAAAGGCAGCCTTCACATTAGGCATCCCAGGAAGCCTATTCCTCCTTCCTGGGACCTTAATTTTGTTTTAGAAAAATTGACTTGGTCTCTTTTGAGCTTGCTGCTTCAGCCTCCTTACAGCATTGTTCTTGGAAGACTGTTCTTCTTTTGGCCCTTACTTCTGCCAGATAGGTTTCTGATTTGCAAGCCCTTATGGCTGTTCCTCCTTTTTTAGTTTATCATAAGGACAGGATGTCCCTTCGTACCAGTTCTTTTATGCCAGTGTTGGTTAATGAATTGTCTCTTAATCAGCCTATTAATTTGTCCACTTTTTCCCTTCTCTACAGTCTGCTAGTGAGAAGGTTTTGCACACCTTGGATTTGTAGAGACAGCTCAGATATTTTTTGGATAAGACTTTTCGTAAATTTGAATTGCTTTTTATTTCTTTTCATCCTAGGTCTTTGGGTTTGACTGATGTTCTTCATGTTTCACTGCTGCAGTCCTAACCATTGGGATATTCATGCTGTGGTAGCCCTCAGTCGGTCTGAATACCAGAGTCAGGGTTTTGTGCTTCTGCTGCTGTCGCTTGCTGGGTGACAACAGGTCATCTGAGCTATAAAGGAGAGCAGGCGATGCTGTTACCTCAGTCTTTATTGCCATGGAGCCCATAGCCGAAGCAATTCGCAACAGTGCCAGTCGGCTGTTTCCAGATTTCGAACTTCAGCTGAAAACGTCTAAAGCTAAGTACCCCATTGGGGATCCTTCCTTTTTCTTGCACTAACCGATGTTTGAAAAAGTCAATAACTGTCTCGCCTGCGGAAAGTATATACCACACCATGACTTCCATTCTTACTGTGTCACTTCCTTAGGCCCAGATCACGACGTACCCCACTGTCGGTTCTGTGGCCTCTTTAACGCTAGAACTATTTGTCGTAGAGCTCTGTTTGTAGCCAGTTATTTTCATCTTCCATCTCCGATTACTGATATGGCATCCGTCAGTCAGCAAATCGCAGATCTTCCAAAAAAAACTTAAAGATAAGGATAGAGGCAGACTGCATAAGGCCAAGCCTTCCGACGAGACCACCGCTAAAAAGATTGTCAGTTCTTCAGAATTCAGTGAGGCGCTTTCGCAGCCCCTGATGCCCGACTCAATTACTTCACAGGCCTCTATTGAGACCCATTCGAAGTCCTGTATGCCGCAGATGACTGCATCATCTTAACGAGCCTTCGGCTGTTTCTGATTCCGTTGGGTCCAGAGCCACTATACAGGCACCGGCTTACGAGGATACTGCTCGCACTTTGGAATTCACTTCAAGGCCTTCACCCTGTCTTTTGACTAACACACCGACAGCACTGAAGGATACTCTTTAGGCCAGACTTAGAGCTACTCCAAAGAAAACAGCAAAAAGTCTCCATTCCACTACTCCTCCCCTCCTCAAACTAGAATGCTTAAAATGGTGGAGGATCTCATCACTTTCATCTGGGGTAATCAGGCCACTCCAGCCAAAAGGAGAAGGGAACCTTCTCCAGACATCCAGTTGGATTTAGACTCAGATGGATCTGACTCCTCTGTTTTTGAAGAGGAAAATCCTCTTACTGCCTTTGAAGACTCAGATGCAGAAGAATCTATTCCTTCTGCATCACCTCTGGAGGACTTTTCCTTTGGGGAACCCACCACACCCTCAGGGAATACTTCCAATGGGAATCAATGGATTTCCCTCAATCCAAGAAAAGACTGAGAGTTTCTGGACCTTCCCCAGCACAGGCCTCTGGCCATCCCACCCATCTTGGAGGTGGTAGATGATGTTTACCAAGAATCTAGCCTTACCCCTGACACCCTTCCACCTGCTCCCACAAAACCTGACAGGGCCTACAAGGTACCTGACTCACATAAATTCCTCTACATAAATCCTTTAGCAGATCCAGAGGTGATTACACAGGGACCTAAGGGAGTTAAGGCTACCTTTGCAAAGAATCCCACTCCCTCAGACAAAGAATCCAGGGCCCCAAAGTATATACCTCTTCAACTTTAACTATAAGGGCTCTCAACTGTCAGTTCCATATGTTAAAATATCAACAGCACACTTTGGAACTTTTGAAACAGAAAATTTCTGCTTTTCCAGATTTTGCCAACAACAAAGCGATTGCAGAATTACTGCACTCTTCATCTCAGGTGGCAAAGCACTGCTTGCAATGTGGATTTGACGCCCTAGAAGTTTTTAGCAGGGCAGCAGTGACAGGATCTGTTATCAGAAGACATGCATGGTTGAAGGAACAACCTCTCCCTAATCACGTCAAAGCTAAAATCATGGATGCATCTCTTAACAAAGACTGCTTGTTCGGACAGAAAACTGAAGAGTTACTTAGAAAGATGGAAAACAAAGCAAAACCGATGCAGACTGTTAAAGATTTTCTTCAAGTACAACCTCCTAGGTTCAGCAGAAATTTTCCCTCTAAACACTGGTCCTTTCCTGCACCAAACAGGCAGGCACAAGGAAAAAGCCATAGGGACAGACCCACCAGGACTCAAATTCAGGGCCAGCAAAGAACAAAACAGTGCCCCCCCCCCTCAAACACTAGAGCAGGGAGTTCAAAAGCAACCCTGTATGGAAAAAACTCTCAGTGACTACCTTTCCCATCTCTGCCTGCCTCCACCACACCAAAACCTAGGAGGAAGGCTATCTGTATGCAGAGAAAATTGGAACTCTATAGCAAAAGATCAGTGGGTCTTAAAAATCATTGCCCAGGGGTACAAATTCAATTTCCAAGAGCTACCACCTCCAAGAGGGTACCCAGACCTACCTCCAAACCAGTGGGCAGAAGCACTAAAACAAGTGCAAAACCTAATATCCCTAGGGAGTAGAACCTGTACCTCCAGAACAAGTTGCAAAAGGATTCTATTCCAGACTATTCCTTGTTCGGGTCTATATTAGAACACCGAAGTTTCAAAATTTCGAGTGTTCTTAATATCGACCCATTTTCAGTGAACGCTAAACATATCGAAGAAACAGAAAACCAAATTTTTTCCTAGGGAAAGAATTTGGTTGTCCGTTTCTGTTGCTTCGGTATTTTCAGCGCTGTGGTGGAAAGTTACGGGTCGGGTTCAGATAAGTGTGCGATTGTGTGGACGTGAGGGTTATGGCAGGTTAGGTGAGTTAGGGTTAGGGTGCGGATCAGGTAAGTGTGTGATTATGTTGGCGTGAGGGTTAGGGCGGGGTAGGTGAGTTAGGGTTAGGGCGTGGGTGAGGTGACTGTGCAATAGTGACGGCCGTAGAGTTAGGGTTTGGGTTAAGGTAAGTGGATAGTTAGTGGTGTATGTATAGTTTAGTGTAGGGTTAGGTGTAAGAGTTTAGGTGCATGTGTGTGGATTGCTGTTTGTTTGATGTGCTTGTGTTGTGTGTATGTGTTTTGGAACAGCAAATTTTTTCCCTAGGAAAAATTTAGCTGTTCCGTATGTTTGATGTTTTCAACTTTCATTGAATAGGGTTCGATATTAGAACACTCTAAGTTTTGAAATTTCGATGTTCTAATATAGACCCCCTTGTTCCAAGGAAAGAGGGGACTTGGCATCCCATCCTGGACCTATCCTTTCTCAATACCTTCCTAGTAATCCCAAAATTCAAAATGCTTACCTTACAACAGCTTCTACCAATGCTGCCAAACAAAGCTTTGATGGTCACCTTAGACCTAAAGGATGCTTACCTGCACATCCGATTAAAGGGAATCATGCAGAAAATTCCTGTGCTTCAGAGCTGGATCACTACATTTTCAGTTCTCTGCTTTGCCCTTTGGCTTATCTTCTGCTCCCAGGGTATTCACCAAATGTCTAGCTCCAGCCATTGCCTTTTGGAGGCAAAACAATGTACAGATTTACCCTTACCTGGACGACTGTCTCATCCAGGCAGACTGCAAGGAACTGCTCCTGCAGCACCTCTCATTTGTACAGACCCTACTCACCTCTCTGGGGTTCACTGTCAATGAAACAAAATCAAAACAGACACTTACCAGGAAAATCATATTTCTGGGAGCCTTACTGGACACAGAACAGCAAATGGCCTTTCTGTCCCCAGAAAAACAAAGTTTCCTACCAAAATACTTCACTACTCTGGCCTCTCCAACCCAGCTTTCTGCCAGGAAGTCCCTACAAGCTCTCTAGGGTACATGGCCTCATGCATCCTCCTGGTACCTCTGGCCAGACTACACATGAGGAAAATTCAGTCGTACATAAAGAACCTATGGTGTCAACACTCACAACCTCTGAACACCTCCCTGCCTGTTCATAGGTTGGTACTAGGCTATCGGCTCTATGGCCTATGCAAGCCTAGCCATAACAATTCCCTGGATATTTCTTCCCACAATATTTACTTCTTTGGGCCCCTATCTAGCAGGGCGACTGACATGATACCCGGGGTGAATTTCCTATCTCCCATCCAATCATCAAGGTTACTTTTGAAGAGGGCCAATGAGGCTCTCTGCTTGACATGTATCGGCAGTCTATTCCAGAGTATGGGGAGTCTCTGGGTCAGGAACCTATCCCTCCAGCATGGTTTGTTCATTGTGATGATAAGGTTTAGATCCCTGGAGCGTGTGGCTCTGAGGGATGGGATTTCTTTAAGTGGAGCATGTCCAACATCTCAGGGTTTGACATGGCCTTGTATGTTAAGCAGAGATCACCCCTGAGTAGACGATATGCCACAGAGTATAGCTGGAGTTTCTTTTAGATGGTCAGCATATGGCATCTGCTTTAGGCCTGTGATTCTTTTAGTGAGGTATTTCTGTGGCCTTTCCAGCTGTTGCAGATGTCTTGTGAGGTACATACCAAACGAGGCATTATACTCTATAATGGATCTAATGAGGGATGAGTACAGTGGGACAATGACCTCCTTTCTTCTGGATGAAAAGCCCTTAGTGATGAGGTGTGCCACATAGAAGGATTTCCTGACTGTTGTGGAGATGTGGTTATCAAAAGTGAGACCACTGTCCACCTGTGTCCCTAAGTCTGTCATCACACTTTCGATGTTTAGTGTCCTGCCACCTATGTGGTAATTCATGGGTACATGTTGTTTTCCAAAGGGGATAACTATACATTTCTTGGCATTAAGCTTGAGCCCATGGCTCTGGCACCAGGCATCTGTTTCTGTAAGGCCCTTTTGTAGAATATCCACATCATTTGGGGATTCAGTAATGGCTCCCAGTTTGCAGTTATCTGCAAACTTTGTTATCCAGAGTCCCTTAGTGTTGGCCTATACTTCAGAGAAGTAGATGCCAAACAAGAGTGGTCCCAGGACTGAACCCTGAGATACTCCACTTGTCTGGAGCTGGATTTGGAGTCGGCTACTTTTACAGTCTGGGTTCTGTCAGTAAGCCAGTTGGCAATCCATCGAGTGACATAGGGATTTATGCCCAGCTTAGTAAGTTTATGTATGATTCCAGAGTGGGGAATGTTGTCGAAGGCCTTGGCGAGGTCCAGATAGGCTTACCTCATCCACAGCTCTGGGGACTGATTTGAAGAAGTCATTCAGATTCAGGAGACAGGATCGGCCCTTCACAAACCCAAACTGGGTGGGGTCCAGTGTTTGAAGGTTGCCAATGTCTTTGTTTATAAGTTCCATGATAATGCGTTCCATGCCCTTGCAGATCAGGCTTGTCATACTGATGGTACGGTAGTTCCCGGGATCCAAGGCGGATCCTCCCTTGTGGAGCGGGATAACTGTAGCTGTGCGCCACTCAGTGGGCACAAAGCCTGAGGTGAGGCTATGATTAAACATGACATTTAGGTGAGGTGCCAGTTCATTTTGTAGTTCATGTAGTACACAACCTGGGATGTCATCTTTTTCGATGGATGCTGTATTTTTAGCTTTGGAGAGTGCGGTTCCTACCTGTGTGCCCGTGATTATCGGAATTTATGTGATCCCTTGCATAAGATCCGAGTTCCTCTGGTGGGCCCAGGCCTGTGCTCTGAACAAGGGACTTCCATTCACCCTCTGTCCATCAGACCAGACCATAACTACAGATGCTTCGGGCATAGCCTGGGGTGCCCACCTAGAAGGCAGATGCGCCCAAGGTCTCTGGGACGCACAAATGCTACCATTGCAAATCAACCAAAAGGAAATTATAGCACTACAAATCTCTCTGGCATCCTTCAAACCCTACCTCAAACCAGGGGTTCTTCTCATAAAAACAGACACCACAGTCGTGGTACATCAACAAACAGGGAGGGACTCAATCTTACCCCCTGTGCAGACTAGCCATGAACCTGTGGCTAGCAGCCTCATCCATGGAATTACATCTTATAGCCCAATACCTACCGGGCATCAACAACACCCTGGCAGACCACCTAAGCAGAAACCTGCTGGACCCGCACAGATGGCAAATCCACAGAGACATTTTTCTGCAAATTACCCACACATGGGACCCCCCCCCCCCCAGGTGGACCTCTTTGCCTCTCATTTAAATCACCAAATACAGATATTCTGCACCAGGGAGTACCATCACCTGGCCTGGAAGTTCGATGCCCTGACCTTCCCTTGGAATACCCTGTTTGTGTATGCATTCCCACCTCTACCTCTCATTCCAAAAGTATTAACTCATTCACTCTGGAGCAGCTCAGAAAAAGCTGCCTGCTTAATTCCACCATAGGAAAAACAGTGCAGCCTAAGCTCATTTTCAGAAAATCCATTTCTAATACCATACAGAGAAGAAATGTTAATAACTCTTCAACTATAAGAGCTTGACTAAAAATGTAAATATGAAAGTTGTTCAGCAGACACTGACCTTTCCAACAAAGTAAATGCTGATAGTGCGTATCAAAGTCATTATTAAATATTTGGCAAGGAATGCTGATATTGTGCATATTGTTTACCTTTTTGGAAAAGCAAAGCACAATATCTTGGTAAATGTACTGTGTAGACCATAATAATTCTCATAATTCATAGGTTTATAGGTAGGTGCTAGGCTATTGGCCCTAGGGCCTATATAAGCCTAGCCAAAAAGGTACTCTGGCTTTCGCCACCCAAGAAAATTATTTTCCTGTGCCCCTGTCAAGCAGAGCCACATGAGTGATCCCCGGGGTGAGTTTCCTGTTTCCCATCCATTCATCAACATTTTTCTTGAAGAGTGCTAATGAGGAGCTCTGTTTGACATAGATAAGTAGTCTGTTCCAGAATATGGGAAGTCTCTGGGAGAGGAATCTATCCCTCCAGCATGTTCTGTTTATTGTGGTGACAAGGTTTAGGTGCCTTGAGCGTGTAGCTCGGAGGGATTGGGATTTCTTTAAGTGGAGCATGTCCAGCAGCTCAGGGTTTGACATAGCTTTGTATGTTAGGCAGAGATCGCTTCTGAGCAGGCGATATGCGACAGAGTAAAGCTGGAGTTTTTTTAGACGGTCTGCATAGGGCATCTGTTTGAGGCCAGTAATCCTCTTTGTGAGGTATTTCTACGGCCTTTCCAGTTGTTGTAGATGTCTTGTTATGTACATACCAAAAGGAGCGTTGTACTCTGTAATTGGTCTAATGAGTGATGAGTAGACGGGAACAATGACCTCTTTTTTTTTTTGTGGATGAGAAACCTTTTGTGATGAGGTGTGCCACGTAAAAGGATTTCCTGACCACTGTGGCAATGTGATTATCAAAGGAGAGGCTACTGTCCACCTGTGTCCCAAGGTCTCTTATCAGACTTTCTGTGTTAAGCAGACTACCGCCTATGTGGTAGTTCATGGGTACAGAGTTTTTAACCAAAGGGGATGGCAGTGCACTTTTTGGCATTGAGCTTGAGGCCATGGCTTTGACACCAGGTATCTGTCTCAGTGAGGCCCTTTTGTAGGATGTCCACATCATTAGGAGTTTCGATTATGGCTCCTAGTTTGCAGTCATCTGCAAAATTAGTTAGCCAAAGACCTTCTGTGTTAGCCTGTGCTTCAGAGAAGTAGATACCAAACAGGAGAGGACCCAGGACTGAACCCTGTGGTACTCCACTTGTCACTGGTCTGAAGTGAGATTTGGAGTCTTCTACTTACACAGTGTGGGTTCTGTCAATAAGCCAGTTTGGCAACTCATCTTTTGACATAGGGATTTATATCTAGTTTAGTGAGTTTATCTACAATTCTAGAGTGGGGGATGGTGTTGAAAGCCTTGGCAACATCTAGATAGGCTGGGTGAACCACCTTAGCCTTGTCTATGGCTTTGGTGACTGCCTCAAAGAAGTCTATTAGGTTTAGGAGACATGGTCTGCCTTTTACAAACCCAAACTGTGTGGGGTCCAGAGTTTGGAGATTAGCAATGTCTTTGTTTATGAGTTCCATGATGATACGTTCCATGGCCTTGCAGACCAGGCTTGTCAGGCTTCTGAGGTGGTAGTTCCTGGGGTCTGTCATGGTTCCTCCTTTGTGGAGTGGGATAACCATCGCAGTGCGCTATTCAATGGGCACAAAGCCTGAGGTGAGGCTATGATTGAACTTGGTACTTAGATGGGGTGCCAGTTCATTCTGTAGTTCATGTAGAATGCAGCCTGGGATGTTGTCAGGTCCCATGGATGCTGTGTTCTTGGCTTTGGAGAGTGAGTTTTTTTCCTGTGCCATGATTACAGGAACTTTGCATTCTTCCGGTATAGAGATGGGCCCTTTAGGGGGTGAGGGGGGGGGGGGACTTAGCACTGAACCTATCTGCCAGGATGTTGGCAATATCAGTTGGTTCTGTATATTTAGTGCCATTGTGCTGTAACTCAGAGCAGATCTGAGTGTTGCCATTGAGATTCTTGACATAGCTATAGAGTGCTTTGTGGTTGTCTTTAGAATTAGTGGCAAATTTGTTTTCATAACTAGCTTTGGAGGATTTTATGAGGGATCTCAGCTTCTTACTGAGTCTGACCAGGGAGTTCCTCCAGTCATGGAATTTTACTCTTTTTTGCAACAGTTTCTTTCTTCTGTTGTAGAGTTTGTGTATGGCAGAAGACCACCAGATTGGCTTCCTTTTTTTGGAGGATAACATCTTGGGTCTGTTAGGGATGGCACGATCTATGCACTTATGTAAGTGCTTATAAAGTGTATTTGTGTAGGATTCAGCAGTCGTACCTCTGTTGCCCATTTGCATGGGTGTCGTGAAGTTTGCCACTTCTGTCTTAAGAAGCGTGAAGTTGGCTTTAGAGAAATTGTTTACGGTTGTTTCCCTAATGGGGGGTCGGGGTAGGTTGTGGATGTCTAGGGTGATTAGCTTGTGGTCGGATCTGACCAATGAGGAACTGACCTCTGGTGTGGAACACCAGTCGCCCATGTTGGTAATGACCAGGTCTAGGATATTGCTGCCCCTGGTGGGGTTGTGGATAAGTTGATCCAAGGCATTGGAATTTATGAATTCCAGAAAACATTGAGCAAAAGAGTTGGTACATGAGTAGTTTTCCCAGTTAAGTGTGGGGTAGTTTTAATCACCCATTAGTAGGATGTTGGGTTGTACCCTAATATTTTCCAGTGTATCAAGAAAAAGAGGAGTGGGAATCCTGGGGCATGGTGTGGGGGTCTTTAGCAAGCTACAATTTGGATTGCGGTCTTGCCCAGAGTTAGTTGCACTTGGATAATCTCGGATGCATTATGCTGAGCAACTAGCTTGGAGGTGTGGACATCCTTAATGAATATGGACATGCCTCCACCTTTAGTGTTTCCGTCCGGGTTAGGTGGCCGAAAGGTTTGGTATGAATTATAGCCTGGTAATGCAAGGGTGCTCTCTGGAGCTTTGAACCCAGTCTCTGTCACTGCACAGATGTCTATCTCCATTTTAAGGAGTGCCTCGAGTGAGTGCATTTTGAGGTTTAGACTTCTAGCATTGAGTGGCATTACACTCAGATTTTGCTTGCTTGTACCTGTTATGGTGGTGAATTTTTCATTTGAACCTTGCCTAAAAAGGCACTATAGGGGTGGCAAGAGCCTTTGCCAATATCCGGAATCCCAAGGGCGACAGGTGCAGGCCATCTCTGTCAAAGCTTCATGGTCTGTCAGTCATGTCATCCCAGGCAGACAGATACTGGATTCCCTTAAAATGGCACCAGAAACTTAGCCAATTGTTGAAGTCAATCATTTTGTCCTTGTACTGTGGTATCATTCTGGGTGATGGCAGGATGCTACTCAGGGCTAGGGTCATACCTGCCTGGGCTACAAGATCGGAAAGCCCCTCTATGTCTCTTTTCATGTAGTCCAGGGAGGTACGTCTCAGGTCATTCACACCAACATGGACAATGACAGAGTCATATTTGTACTTGTGGAGTGACCTCAGTGCGTGCGTTATGTGACGTATCCTGGCACCTGCCAGACAGCTGACAGTAACTCTTTGTTTAGCCTGGTGAGTGGAACACCAGTGTGCCTGACTACAGAGTCACCTATGACTAGAGTGTTGGGTACGTTATGCCTTATGGGCTGTAGTTGAGTGGCACTGAGTTTGTGGGCTATGTGTCATTTGGGTTGTGTTGGGGGGGGGGTGGAGGTTGCTTGTATTTCTGCTTTGGAGGTCTCGGTTGTTTGGGCAGATTTTTATTGAGAGCCTCTGCGAATGCAGGCATGTGTTTTGTGCTTCTATGTGTGTGTTTTGGTGGTGTAGGTTTTGAGGGAATATGAGTGTGGGGAGGTGCAAGTGTTTACTTCTGTTTAAGCAAAGCATGATGTCTCATCACCTATAACAGACAGAGGCTACATATCATTATAGAAGTTGTCCGTCTCAGTGTCGGCTTCAAAATGATGCATCATTTGTGTCATCACCATGCTCCCTTGCAAAGATATGGGCATAATAATGAGAAGTATTGGAAATGTATAATTTTCATAATCCTGCAAGACTAAACAAACTGTGATATCTGTACATGTGCACAGACACAGATGTTCATCATGTTTCACTGCTGCAGTCAGTACACTTGGGTTATCCTGCCATCAGGCGGTCCCGCAGTCGGCCAGAGTTCCAAAGTCTTGGTCCGGCGTCGGTTGCTGTCGCTTCTTCCCTGACATCAGTGCGCCAGGGGTATATAAGATGCAGCCGATGCCATTTTCTTCAGTCTTTCTTGCCGCGCGGTGCCCGAAGCAAAAGCAGTTTGCAAGTGCTGGTCAGCCGATTCCTGAGATTTCAAATACGATTTCAGATCCGAAGTCTTCAATAAAGCTAAGTACCCCGTTGGGGAAACTTTTTCTTGCCTCAGACTGATGTCAGTAAAAGTTAATAATTGTATTTCTTGTGGGAAGCAAATACCTCATAAGAATTTTCATTCTTACTATATTCCATGCCTAGGCCCAGATCATGACGTCACTAGCTGTCAGTTTTGTGCTAGATTTAGCAAACGTACTATTAAACGTCGGTTTGATTTTGCACGCCATTATTTTGGCCGAAGGTTTAATTATACCATGCCGTCGGAGCAACCGACGACCAGAATTCACAAAAAATGCAAAGGTAAGGATAAGGACAGGCATCCGAGGTCCAAAACTGATGACAAAGCCTCTTCTAGGCCAGTCGCCAGTTCACCGGTTCTCAGTGAGGCGCTTTCGCAGCCCCTGACACCCGCTACCTCAGAGCCACAGGCCCCGACCGACTCACACATAGAGTTGCCTAGGCCTCTGGATACTCAAGGTGTTGGGCCTCTGGAGACTAACCCTTCAGATGGGTCCGAAGCCGCTGAGCAGGCTTCGGCTTCTGAGGGTGTTTTCAGACCTTCACAGCTTACCATTGCATCTACAGTCAAGTCTAAAGCAACATTAAAGACAAAGAAGCAAGTACAGCATTCACCTGGACAGGCCTCCATGCCTAAAAAGCAGATGCTCAAAATGGCCGAAGACTTAATTACTCTGATCAGGAGTACCCATCCCCCTCCTGATAAAAGGCCTAGGCAGGATGCAGACTATGATTCCTCTGACCAGACTTCTATATATTCTGACTCCTCTTCAGACCAGGGATATTCCTTACCCCCCTATGAGGACTCTGATGCTGAAGAATCTATCCCTTCAGCCTCTCCTCCTGAGGATTATTCTTTTGGGGAAACTTTACACACCATGAGGGAGCATTTTCACTGGGAGGGCCAAGATTACTCAGAGTCCAAGAAAAGGCTCAGAGATTTTCTTTTATTGTCTCAGCACAGGCCCCTTGCTATTCCTCCAGTGTTGGAGATTGTGGACGATGTGTTCTCTGAATCCAGTTTAAATCCAGATTCATTACCCCCTGCTTCAGTCAAGCCAGACAGGTACTACAGAGTCCCTGACTCACACAAATTTCTTTATAGAAACCCTGCTGCTGACCCAGAAACTATTTCACAGGGTCCCAAAGGGGTAAAGGCCTCCACAGCTAAAAATCCAGTCCCCTCGGACAGGGATTCCAGAGCATTAGACAGATAGGGGAAGAAAGTTTACACCTCAGCAACATTAGCAGTGAGAGCTTTAAACTGCCAGTTTCACATGCTTAAATATCGACAATATTTACTGTCTCAGTTAAAGCAGAAAATGAGTAGTGCAGAACAACCTGATTTTAAGGAAATGCAGGATTTATTGCATGCAGCTGAACAAGTAGGTAAACATACTTTGCAATTTGGTTTTGATTCATTAGAAGCTTCTTGTAGAGCAGCAGTTACAGGATCTGTGATTCGAAGGCATGCTTGGTTAAAGGAACAAACCTTACCAGATCATGTTAAGGCAAAATTATTAGATGCTCCTTTACAGCAAGATATTTTATTTGGTGTTAAAGCAGAGGAGGTATTAAAGAAAATGGAGGATAAGGCAAAATCTATGCAAACAGTAAAGGATTTCTTACAGGTACAGCCACCAAGATTTAGCAGAAATTGGCCTACTGAAAATTGGTCCTTTCCAGTGTCAGACAGGCCACAAAGAGGCAGATACAGACGCCCAAGAGGCAGATCTCAGCCCCAAGGAACTTACAGACCACGACAGTGGGGTGCTTCAACGCCAAAAGGAGGTGAGGACAAGTCACAACCTTACAGGAAACAATCTCAATGACTTTCCCCTTCCAATGCCAAACTCTACCCTGTTGGCAGCTCCCTTAGGGGGGAAACTAGCACTTTTTTCACAAAACTGGCAAACAATCACCCAGGACAAATAGGTGCTGAATATTGTGTCTCAAGGTTACAGGTTCCACTTTCACACTTTACCAAGGCTAAAAGGAATGTCAGACCTGCCACAAAATCAGTGGGCAGAGGCACAAAAACAAATTACAGCCCTCATGGACATGAGAGCTATTCAAAAAGTACCACAACAGGAACAAGGACAAGATTTTTACTCAAGACTCTTCCTGGTCCCCAGAAAGGACAAAGCCTGGAGACCCATTCTAGACCTTTCCACTCTAAATACTTACCTGGATGTTCCGAAATTCAAAATATTGACACTACAGCAGCTTCTTCCCATGTTGGGCAAGAAAGCTTGGCTTGTTACATTGGACCTCAAAGAGGCATACCTGCATGTCCCTATCAGACAAAATTGCAGAAGATACCTCAGATTCAAAGCTGGTTCAATGCACTACCAATTCTCTGCACTGCCCTTTGGCTTATCTACTGTGCCCAGGGTCTTCATAAAGTGCCTGCCACCAGTAATTGCATTTTACAGACAAAAAGGAATTCAAATTTATCAGTACCTGGATGACTGCCTGATTCAAGCAGAGAGCAAGGACATTCTTCTAAAGCATCTGGCATTTGTAAAAAAGTTAAGTTGCCTAGGGTACACAGTAAATGAAAAGAAGTCAGAACTAGTGCCCTCACAACAGATAATATTCCTGGGTGCCAGCTTAAGTACAACGGCCAAAATGGCTTATCTCACACCAGAGAAACAAGGACAACTGACTCAGTATTTTCAAGTTGATGGCAACAAAGTCCCAACTCCCTGCAAGAAAAATTCTGCAGGCCTTGGGATTCATGGCATCCTGCATACTTCTAATTCCATATGCCAGACTGCATATGAGAAAATTACAGTGGTACCTAAAAAGTGTTTGGAATCAACACTTTCACAGCTTGGAAATGGTAATACCACTAATTCCCTGCCTGCAACAGGAGTTTCGATGATGGGCACAGGCATGTCACCTCAACAAGGGTCAGCCTTTCACACTACCCACAGCCAGGCAGACTTTAACAACAGATGCTTTGGATTACACCTGGGGAGCACACATGGCAGGAAAATGTATTCAGGGCAAATGGACCACAAACCAGATGCATCTACACATCAATCAAAAAGAGATGTTGGCTGTACAAAATGCCCTAACAGCTTTCAAGGACCTTCTGCATCCAGGACAATTACTATTAAAGACAGACAACACCACATTAATGTGGTACATAAACAAGCAAGGGGGCACTCATTCTTAGCCCCCTACGCAGACAAGCCATGACTTTGTGGAACACAGCTCTAACTTATCAAGTTCATCTACAAGCACAATTCCTGCCAGGAAAGAAAAATACTCTGGCAGACGACCTAAGCAGAAACATCATGGATCCTCATGATTGGAAATTAAATCCACAAATTTTCAACATGATAATGCAAAAATGGGGGTGCCCGGACATAGATCTCTTTGTCTCCTCACTGAACTGCCAGCTACAAAAATTCTGCACAAGGACTTATCACACACAAGCATGGAAAGTGGATGCTCTTTCATTCAGCTGGAAAAGCCTGCACGTTTATGCCTTCCTTCCTCTGCCTCTCCTTTTGAAGGTTCTCCTAAAAGCCAGACAAGAAAAACCACAGATGATTCTGATTGCTCCAGACTGGCCACGCCAACATTGGTACCAATCTTAAAGAATTTAGCTCGAGGCCCACCTTGGATTTTGCCTCAAATTCCACAACTTCTGACTCAACAAAACAAAATCAGATCCTACACAGTCAGCTCAAAACCTTATCCCTGGCTGCATGGCAGATTCATTAGCCAAACAAGCAACACCTCTCTCAAAAGCTGTTATGGATGTCATTTTGGAGGCCAGAAGGCCTAGCACCAGGAAATCTTATTCAGAAAAGTGGAAGAGATTCTGTGCCTGGAACCAGGCTCAGAGCCTTGACCCTCTTGTCCCTAACATACCTCAGATACTACAATACTTAACTGAGATGCTGGACAAAGGACTATCCTTCTCATCCATTAAGATTCACGCTTCTGCCGTCTCGGCTCATTACAACACAGATCCTCCTATTTTCTCTCACCTTTTGCTAAAACAGCACCTCAGAGGGACAATAAACATAAGACCGCCCCAGAGAGCACCAACACCTACTTGGGACCTCAATTTTGCCTTGGAAAAGCTCACTTTACCTCCTTTTGAGCCAGCCAATGCAGCAGAAATAAAATATATATCATGGAAAACTGCCCTGCTACTGGCAATAACCTCAGCACGAAGAGTCTCAGAACTACAGGCACTAATGGCAGTGGAGCCCTTCATCATTTTTCACCAAGACAGGGTTTCCTTAAGAACAAACCCTTAATTTATGCGTAAGGTGGTATCCAGTGTGGCTCTCAACCAAACTATTCACTTGCCAACTTTTTATCCAAGCCCCCAGAATAATGGGGAGAGAATTCTACATTCCTTGGACATACACAGACAATTACGCTTCTACTTGGACAAAACAAAAGCTTTCAGGAAAACTGAGCAATTGTTTGTATCCTATGCTGCAAGATCACAGGGAAAGGCTATTTCAAAGCAGACCATTTCAAAGTGGATAGGACACTGTATCCGGTTCTGCTACACACAGCATGGGAAGCCTGTACCATCTAACATTAGACCACATTGCACCAGGGCTACTGCAACTTCTACTGCCTATCTTAGAGGAGTACCTACCAAGGACATTTTGGAAGCTGCAACTTGGAGTTCAGTGCACACCTTTATAGGCATTACCACTTGCCTCTTTACTCCAGATCCAGAGCTGGCTTTGCCACTGCAGTGCTGCAGGGCCTCATAGCCACACCAAATCCTCTCTAGAACCGGCCAGCCTGTCTCAG